>NC_092277.1:4906004-4986004 GCF_036320965.1 Panulirus ornatus | reverse complement strand
ATTTTTGCTTTCCGAGATAATGTTCTCGACTTCCACACATTCTTCAAGGCTCCCAGAATTTTCGCCCCCTCCCCCACCCTATGATCCACTTCCGCTTCCATGGTTCCAGCCGCTGCCAGATCCACTCCCAGATATCTAAAACACTTTACTTCCTCCAGTTTTTCTCCATTCAAACTCACCTCCCAATTGACTTGACCCTCAATCCTACTGTACCTAATAACCTTGCTCTTATTCACATTTACTCTTAACTTTCTTCTTTCACACACTTTACCAAACTCAGTCACCAGCTTCTGCAGTTTCTCACATGAATCAGCCACCAGCGCTGTATCATCAGCGAACAACAACTGACTCACTTCCCAAGCTCTCTCATCCCCAACAGACATCATACTTGCCCCTCTTTCCAAAACTCTTGCATTCACCTCCCTAACAACCCCATCCATAAACAAATTAAACAACCATGGAGACATCACACACCCCTGCCGCAAACCTACATTCACTGAGAACCAATCACTTTCCTCTCTTCCTACACGTACACATGCCTTACATCCTCGATAAAAACTTTTCACTGCTTCTAACAACTTGCCTCCCACACCATATATTCTTAATACCTTCCACAGAGCATCTCTATCAACTCTATCATATGCCTTCTCCAGATCCATAAATGCTACATACAAATCCATTCGCTTTTCTAAGTATTTCTCACATACATTCTTCAAAGCAAACACCTGATCCACACATCCTCTACCACTTCTGAAACCACACTGCTCTTCCCCAATCTGATGCTCTGTACATGCCTTCACCCTCTCAATCAATACCCTCCCATATAATTTACCAGGAATACTCAACAAACTTATACCTCTGTAATTTGAGCACTCACTCTTATCCCCTTTGCCTTTGTACAATGGCACTATGCACGCATTCCGCCAATCCTCAGGCACCTCACCATGAGTCATACATACATTAAATAACCTTACCAACCAGTCAACAATACAGTCACCCCCTTTTTTAATAAATTCCACTGCAATACCATCCAAACCTACTGCCTTGCCGGCTTTCATCTTCCGCAAAGCTTTTACTACCTCTTCTCTGTTTACCAAATCATTTTCCCTAACCCTCTCACTTTGCACACCACCTCGACCAAAACACCCTATATCTGCCACTCTATCATCAAACACATTCAACAAACCTTCAAAATACTAACTCCATCTCCTTCTCACATCACCACTACTTGTTATCACCTCCCCATTTGCGCCCTTCACTGAAGTTCCCATTTGCTCCCTTGTCTTACGCACTTTATTTACCTCCTTCCAGAACATCTTTTTATTCTCCCTAAAATTTAATGATACTCTCTCACCCCAACTCTCATTTGCCCTTTTTTTCACCTCTTGCACCTTTCTCTTGACCTCCTGTCTCTTTCTTTTATACATCTCCCACTCAATTTCATTTTTTCCCTGCAAAAATCGTCCAAATGCCTCTCTCTTCTCTTTCACTAATACTCTTACTTCTTCATCCCACCACTCACTACCCTTTCTAATCAACCCATCTCCCACTCTTCTCATGCCACAAGCATCTTTTGCGCAATCCATCACTAATTCCCTAAATACATCCCATTCCTCCCCCACTCCCCTTACTTCCATTGTTCTCACCTTTTTCCATTCTGTACTCAGCCTCCCCTGGTACTTCCTCACACAAGTCTCCTTCCCAAGCTCACTAACTCTCACCACCCTCTTCACCCCAACATTCACTCTTCTTTTCTGAAAACCCATACAAATCTTCACCTTACCCTCCACAAGATAATGATCAGACATCCCTCCAGTTGCACCTCTCAGCACATTAACATCCAAAAGTCTCTCTTTCGCACGCCTGTCAATTAACACGTAATCCAATAACGCTCTCTGGCCATCTCTCCTACTTACATAAGTATACTTATGTATATCTCGCTTTTTAAACCAGGTATTCCCAATCATCAGTCCTTTTTCAGCACATAAATCTACAAGTTCTTCACCATTTCCATTTACAACACTGAACACCCCATGTATACCAATTATTCCCTCAACTGCCACATTACTCACCTTTGCATTTAAATCACCCATCACTATAACCCGGTCTCGCGCATCAAAACCACTAACACACTCATTCAGCTGCTCCCAAAACACTTGCCTCTCATGATCTTTCTTCTCATGCCCAGGTGCATATGCACCAATAATCACCCATCTCTCTCCATCAACTTTCAGTTTTACCCATATCAATCGAGAATTTACTTTCTTACATTCTATCACATACTCCCACAACTCCTGTTTCAGGAGTATTGCTACTCCTTCCCTTGCTCTTGTCTTCTCACTAACCCCTGACTTTACTCCCAAGACCTTCCCAAACCACTCTTCTCCTTTACCCTTGAGCTTCGTTTCACTCAGAGCCAAAACATCCAGGCTCCTTTCCTCAAACATACTACCTATCTCTCCTTTTTTCACATCTTGGTTACATCCACACACATTTAGGCACCCCAATCTGAGCCTTCGAGGAGGATGAGCACTCCCCGCGTGACTCCTTCTGTTTCCCATTTTAGAAAGTTAAAAAAGTACAAGGAGGGGAGGATTTCTGGCCCCCCGCTCCCGTCCTCTCTAGTCGCTTTCTACGACACGCGAGGAACGCGTGGGAAGCACTCCCTCACCCCTATCCCCAGGGATAATACACATATATATATATATATATATATATATATATATATATATATATATATATATATATATATATATATATATATATATATACACATACACACGCACACACACACACACACACATACATATATATATACATATGAAAAATGTAAGAAACAATTTAGAAAACTGAAACTTCTAGCTTGAAATGAAAATGAAAAATGAATGTCACATACTGGTTCAACCTCTGGCTATGGAAAAAGGAAATGTATAATCTATTTACATATATATATATATATATATATATATATATATATATATATATATATATATATATATATATATATATATATTATCCCTGGGGATAGGGGATTAAGAATACTTCCCACGTATTCCCTGCGTGTCGTAGAAGGCGACTAAAAGGGGAGGGAGCGGGGGGCTGGAAATCCTCCCCTCTCTTTTTTTTTTTTTCCAAAAGAAGGAACAGAGAATTGGGCCAGGTGAGGGTATTCCCTCAAAGGCCCAGTCCTCTGTTCTTAACGCTACCTCGCTAATGCGGGAAATGGCGAATAGTTTGAAAGAAAGAAAAAGAAATATATATATATATATATTTTTTTTTTTCGCTGTCTCCCGCGTTTGCGAGGTAGCGCAAGGAAACAGACGAAAGCAATGGCCCTACCCACCCCCATACACATGCATATACATGTCCACACACGCAAATATACATACCTACACAGCTTTCCATGGTTTACCCCAGACACTTCACATGCCCTGATTCAATCCACTGACAGCACGTCAACCCCGGTATACCACATCGCTCCAATTCACTCTATTCCTTGCCCTCCTTTCACCCTCCTGCATGTTCAGGCCCCGATCACACAAAATCTTTTTCACTCCATCTTTCCACCTCCAATTTGGTCTCCCACTTCTCCTCGTTCCCTCCACCTCCGACACATATATCCTCTTGGTCAATCTTTCCTCACTCATCCTCTCCATGTGCCCAAACCATTTCAAAATACCATCTTCTGCGCTCTCAACCACGCTCTTTTAATTTCCACACATCTCTCTTACCCTTACGTTACTTACTCGATCAAACCACCTCACACCACACATTGTCCTCAAACATCTCATTTCCAGCACATCCATCCTCCTGCGCACAACTCTATCCATAGCCCACGCCTCGCAACCATACAACATTGTTGGAACCACTATTCCTTCAAACATACCCATTTTTGCTTTCCGAGATAATGTTCTCGACTTCCACACATTCTTCAAGGCTCCCAGAATTTTCGCCCCCTCCCCCACCCTATGATCCACTTCCGCTTCCATGGTTCCATCCGCTGCCAGATCCACTCCCAGATATCTAAAACACTTCACTTCCTCCAGTTTTTCTCCATTCAAACTTACCTCCCAATTGACTTGACCCTCAACCCTACTGTACCTAATAACCTAGCTCTTATTCACATTTACTCTTAACTTTCTTCTTCCACACACTTTACCAAACTCAGTCACCAGCTTCTGCAGTTTCTCACATGAATCAGCCACCAGCGCTGTATCATCAGCGAACAACAACTGACTCACTTCCCAAGCTCTCTCATCCCCAACAGACTTCATACTTGCCCCTCTTTCCAAAACTCTTGCATTTACCTCCCTAACAACCCCATCCATAAACAAATTAAACAACCAAGTATACATCAGCTGATTGGTATAAACAAAGACACACAGCTATGACGTCATATATGTAAATATGCCAGACAGACAACGAACGTACCACAAACTTATTGTTGGCATAAATAGATGATTTATTAACGAATTCTAATATCAATAAAGCTATCCAAATTAGATAGCTTTATTATTTTAAAATTTTTATATTTTTTCCGAAAATTTTATTGTTGACATCAATTATCAGTTAATGTCTAGATAAATAATTATATTCTTATCAAATAACGTCTGGATGAGGATTTTTTCACAATAATTACCATAAAATAATTGATTATAAAAAAGGTCAGGTATTGTAAATTACATCTTATCAAGTACATATATTATTGTATAAATATGCAATGTTAATTCTCATGAGGGTGTGTTGCTTGAGAAGGTGGGAGGATCATCATGGCTACTTCCTTTGTTGCAGATCAAACAAGTGTTTCAACTGATCCCACTGAGAAAGGTGCTCATTGGGCTTTGCTTAAGGTGCAGAATGTTTGTTATCACTCAAGATATGGATACATCCTTATGCTGTAGCTTTTGATATGCTTGACTGTTAAGGAGAAAATGGTTTTGATGTAGTAGTCATTGTGTAGCTGGCGTGATGACTAACACGTGAGACACCAACAAAGTATAATACATAGTTGACCTCATGGCTGTGGAGAAGGAAGAAGCCTTGATGGTGATACAAACATTGTTTATCTGATTATGTAAGGTTGCATTCTCACACATCATATCCATTTTTTGATGCATCTGTTTAAAGGTTTCATCCATATTAAAGAAATCCTAATTTGACAGTTGAAATGAATTATTACTTAATTTCTTTAATTTTCATTCTATTATAACTCAGTATATTATTTTGATATATATCATGCTCATGACATCAATAGACTGGGTGTGTACATATGAGAAGTTTTGTCATGAAGTGCAGAAAAGGCAGTTATTTAAAAAGAATTGCTCAGAAATGTTGCAGATGTCTAAGATGCCTCAGTTTTTATAAACAAGCTGTTAAAGATGAAAGAACTTCTTGAATTTGTGATATTGTATCATTACTTACTCCTCTCTCCATGGAAATAGGTCAATCAGAATTTTATTCTCATATCACCTGGATGGAGACATGAAAAGGGTGGATGTAATGGAACTGAAATGTTTGTGGACAGTATGTGTTGTGAGAAGGTTTGATGAAGAAATGATAGGGTAAGAGAGAAGTGTGGTTGTATGAGGAGTATGCATGAGAGAGCTAAAGAGGCTGTGCTGAACGGTTTGGACTTGTGGAGAGGATGAGTGAGGAAAGGCTGCATGAAGTGGAGGGAACTATGAAAAGGGGGAATCCAAGGACGAGGTTCAAGGATATAAGGAAAGATGTTATGAAGGTTTAAAGCTTCAGAGAAGCTTCAAAAGCTGATGACGTTTGGAAGAGTTTTTGAGAGTAAATGTAAATGAATGTGAGATAATAAGGGTTAATCTGAGGATGAGAGAGGATGGTTTGAGCTTAAGCATGATTGGAAAAGACCAAGAGAGTGGAGTGATTTAGGTACCTTAAGAGTGGTCATAGCAGTGGATGAAACCATGAGAAATGAAGCGAGTTATGGGCTGGGAGAGGGTGCCAAGGTCCTGGATGCATTAAGGAGTATGGGAAAGGGGAGGTCAGTGTTTGTCAGGTTGAAGGTGGATATGTTTAATAGTATTACATTTCCAACAGTGTTGTATGGTTGTGAACCCCAGGCCTTTCCTGAAAAAGAAAGGAAGAGGATGGTCTTGTTAATAAAGTATGAGAACTGTGTTGTGTGAGGTGGGTTGATTGTGTCAAGAATGATTATAAGAAAGAGATGTGGGACTAAACACAGTCTCAGAGAGCTGATCAGGGTATGCTGAACTGGTTTGGAAATATGGAAAGAATAAGCAAAGAAAGATAGAATAAGAGGATCCATGAGTCAGAATTGGATGGAGGAAGGGGAGGGGGAAGCTAGGAGATGGAAGGATGTAGTGAAGGGGGCTTGAACATTCAGAAGGGTGGAAGGATTGTGTGGGATAGAGTGAACTGGATATATTGGTATATTGGGGAGCAGCATGCCATCTGTGGGCTTAACTAGGGCCTTTGAAGTGGTCGAGGTGAACTAAGGATTGGTCTGTGTAGTTTTAATACATCAGACATGACAGCTAGAGAATGGATGTTTGCAAATGGGGCCATTGTTCCTTTGTTTGTTCTTGATTCTAGCTTACTAAGGTGGGGAGAGGCAGTTAGATTTAAGACAAAATACTGATCAGTATGAAATAAACTGAATCACAATTTCAAGTAGAAACCCTCCTGATTTTAGAATCGGCTTGTGTTTGAAATAAAAACTTGTCCCAACATACAATTTACTACTTAAGTATACCTGCATCCCAGTACTGTCATTCCCTAACCATAGATCACGTCCTCACTTTTTAGGTTATACTGCACTTTCATTAAGTAAACTCTTAACATCATTTATATGACCCTTATTGGATATATTTCACTTTCTGATTATCGGTATGGTTTAATTTGTATTTGGGTAAACTGCAGGGTTATAGTTTATGTAACAGTACTGCTGAAGGTTTTGTGATTCTTGTCAGCCATCATGCAAACTGCCCCCCTGGTTTTTCTTGTCCCAGAAAGGATCAAAAGTTGCACTTTTAAGATCCTTGCTGAGGACCCCCAAAGTGTCACTGAACCTGTGCTTGTTAGCTATAAGGAGATAAAATCCACCGTTGTAAGGTAGTGAGCCCTCACATGGTTTTAGTTTGTGCACTCTGCCTGGCATGAACAGATTTTTCTGTGATAGAAAAAATAGTTGTTTCACCATTTCTTTTTTTTTACATTGCTTTTTCAAATTGATTTGGTAAGTTAGGCTGTAGGATTAAAAGAGAAAACTTGTATTTACAACATACAGGGAGAACTAAAAATTAAATTTGTCAAGAAATCTCAGTGGTAGCTTTATAGGCACAATTAGTAAGTGTTTATTAACATATGACTCTGTATCCTGTGTAATATTTTACACTCGTGTAATACATTACACAGGATGGTTTGTAGGGTAGAGTTAGCAGGCTGTTTGTTGTGGTTTGCCCATGGAAGATCAGCTGCTCAGTAATGATTAATGCCTGACTAACTGACACCATTTGCTTTAGAGGTGACTAAAGCTAGATGGTGTGCTCACAGTTGGCATATACATGTCTAATCATTGATTATGCACATATGTATTAGCATGCCTTGCCTCGTCATTGAATTCTGACATTTCTAGATATTGTCTGTAGAGGACCAACAATTATAGGTAAAATACTTGCTCCATTTTTTTCCCCCAGGAAGTTCATTTGAAGCTGAAATGAATGTAAGAGTATCTGCTGATGTCTGAGCTAGATTATCCTTGCCAAGAAATCTTATTAGGTTCTTAAAAGTTTTTCTAAATTTTCATAAAGGACATGTGGAAATTTCAGTTTTCTTATTTTATGTAGGTTTACTCAATTATTATATGAAACAGTAATAAAAGATTTCATACAGAAAGGCTCCATTACAAGTCACTCCAATACAAGTGGTTTTGGTTATAAGTTGATGACTTAAGCAACATTTACCTGAAACTTGAGAACATGTCAAAAGAATTTTAGATATGCATGTTAATATGATGGCTACTGACTAATTTGTTGCTCTTAGTATTAGACAATTGTTATTTCTCCATGGCATCATACTACTATTGTTGGTTTCACCTATTCTTCATTCTGTGTATCTGTTTTATCTCACCTCAAAACAAGATTATTAGAACCTGATGAAGTCCTTAGAACTTAATATGGTGGGAAGATGCCCATCAGTTGATAGCTATACCTTTGGTAAAAATAAACCAAGGAAAAGTATTATTCTAGAGGTAAAGTAAGATGTTTTAAAGCTTTTTTTTACTTAAGGACAGTGGGCTGTCCCCAACCAACATTAGTGACAACATTTCATGCTAATACAAACAAAATAGAAGAATGCTTTGTATCACACCTTTTAATTGCTCCTTAGATAGATTTTATTCCTTTCATCTGCCATTTTCAAACTGTGTACTTTTTAAACAAATTATTTGCTTGGCTTAATGTTTTGTCCCTGGTTTCTTTATATAACATTTGTTCCTTTAAGAACAAACACTTGTAAAGCCCTAATTAATTTCTACTTCTTCAGTAACTTCATTATCTTCCACTCAAGATGGCCTGCATTAGGGCATGTTATTTGCCCATGTCATGTTCACAATAAAAAAAGAGTTCTTTGAGAGATATATGGATAAAGCAACCAGAGGACATGATATAGAATTAAGCAGGAAACCTGTTACAAAAGATGTAAAGAAGTATTATTATTGTATAGGATTGGTAGATGAATGGAATAAAATGAACTGAGGGAATGTTTAATGCCAACAGCATTCACATATTTAACAAATTATATGATAGTAGAAAATGTTCAATAGATGGGCCCCACAAGTGTTAAAACTCCCTCCCCTTGTAGTAGAGAATGGGAATGATAAATAGGTAATTAGGTGTTTACACACATACACATACTTCTACAGATATTAATTTCATCATTAGTTGAATATCTGTAAGGGTTTAGTGTATGCCAGTTTGTCAAAACCAGTGGAACCCAATTGCCCTAAAAGATTTATAAGAGCTATTAACACCTTAAAAAAAGACAAGAATATACATATTACTAAAGCAGATAAGGCTAACACTGTTGTGATTTTAGACAAAAGTAACTATTTATCTAAAATGAGTGATCTTTTAAATGATGACACAACATGTTCTAAACTCAGTAAAAATCCCTTAGAAGCAGTTGATTCCCATTTCAATAAAGAAAGAACTTGTTGTTGAAAGGTAATGGTTCTCTTACCAAAAGTTTGTCATCTTTGTCCCCTTCATTGCCATATATGTATGGACTTATCAAAACACATAAACAGAATTTTCCCGCAAGACCTATAGTGAGTTCAGTAGGCTCCATCACATATAAACTGTCAAAATGGTTAGTTTCTTTATTAAGCCCTTTAGTGGGTAAGATATCAAATTCTAATATGTAGATTTAGTGAACAAGCTTAACATTATCAATGTTAATTTTGATTTTGAACTTGTTAGCTGTGATGTTTCCTCACTTTTCACAAAAGTTCCAGATGATGACGTTTTAGAATATTTAGTTGATGTCTTGGATGATATTCATTTACCTGTTTCAAAGTCTGTTTTCAGTGAACTGATAAAATTGTGTATAAAAGACTGTGTATTTCCGTTCAATGGAGATTATTATGCTCAAAAATTTGGTATGGCAATGGGTAACCCTCTTTCACCTGTACTAAGTAATCTTTATATGGCATTTTTGAAGCAAAATTACTAAAGGATATCTTACCTTCTAATGCAATTTCGTTTAGGTATGTAGATGATGTTCTTTGTGTTTGGTCAACAAATGAAAATTTACAAATATTTCTCCCCTTACTTAACAATTTAGTACCTCCCATCAAATTTACTTTAGAAAATGAAAATAATGGTATGCTACAATTTTTAGATGGCATGATCCATAGGCAAGGAAACAAGTTTAAGTTTAGCATATACAGAAAATCTTCCATTGTATGCTCATATATCCATTATTACTCATCTCAACATGACAGAGTTAAATTATCATGATTTTTCCTTAGGGCATTACGTATTTGCAGTCCAGAGTATATTGATGATCAGTTTGAGAAAATATATTCTATTGGATCTAAGTTAAAGTACCCTAGATCTTTCATAGATAAATCCCAAAAGTTAGGAAAGAAATAATTTTATAGAGTTGAGCCCAAGCCTCCCATTGACACCAAGAATGTTTTAGTTCTCCCTTTTAATTATAATTTTACTTCACTTCCCATGTTGCTTAAATCCTTTGATGTAAATGTTGCCTTCAGCAACAATAATACTATAAAGAATATCTTAATCAGGAATATACCAGAAAATGCTCCTCTTTTTTTTTTTTTTTTTTTTCCGCTGTCTCCCGCGTTTGCGAGGTAGCGCAAGGAAACAGACGAAAGAAATGGCCCAACCCATCCCCATACACATGTATATACATACGTCCACACACGCAAATATACATACCTACACAGCTTTCCATGGTTTACCCCATCCATAAACAAATTAAACAACCATGGAGACATCACACACCCCTGTCGCAAACCTACATTCACTGAGAACCAATCACTTTCCTCTCTTCCTACATGTACACATGCCTTACATCCTCAATAAAAACTTTTCACTGCTTCTAACAACTTGCCTCCCACACCATATATTCTTAATACCTTCCAAAGAGCATCTCTATCAACTCTATCATATGCCTTCTCCAGATCCATAAATGCTACATACAAATCCATTTGCTTTTCTAAGTATTTCTCACATACATTCTTCAAAGCAAACACCTGATCCACACATCCTCTACCACTTCTGAAACCACACTGCTCTTCCCCAATCTGATGCTCTGTACATGCCTTCACCCTTTCAATCAATATCCTCCCATATAATTTACCAGGAATACTCAACAAACTTATACCTCTGTAATTTGAGCACTCACTCTTATCCCCTTTGCCTTTGTACAATGGCACTATGCACGCATTCCGCCAATCCTCAGGCACCTCACCATGAGTCATACATACATTAAATAACCTTACCAACCAGTCAACAATACAGTCACCCCCTTTTTTAATAAATTCCACTGCAATACCATCCAAACCTGCTGCCTTGCCGGCTCCTAGATGCAGCTATAAAGTGCCTTGTGGAAACTGTGATAAATTTTATGTTGGTCAGACTGGTAAGGATCTTTCTGTTAGACTTAAGCAACATAAATATGGTATAAGAACGGGACAAGAATCAAATGCCTTGTTTAATCATGTTAAAAACTATGATCATTGTATTGACTGGAGTAATGCCATCTCAGTTATTAACTCTATTACCAAGAGAAATATCACTGAATCTGCTATTATTAAATACACAAAAAATTATAATCTTAATATTAGTAATGGTCTGTATAAATTGGATAACTTTATTGTTGATAAAATTTGTAAAATAATAAGTTTATGATATGCTCGTTGTCTGTCTTTTGGACAAGCGCATTTTTACCAAATGGCATCCTAGCTATGTCTCTTTGTTGTATATCAACTGACTGTTATATTTCTCTCTTGCGTCTTCCCTGATGATGTGATTATTACACGAAAGTGCACTTGGGAACTTATTGTGTTTCATTTTCCCCATGGACGTACAGGAATATACTTGATTACATATACAAATAAATAAAGAACAGGCCATTGAATTCAAGCAGCCATTCCAATGAAAATACATAGTTGGGGAATAACATAATTGGGGTCATAATAGCAACAATTAATTAGAAAAGAGCTTAAGATCAGGTTAGGGCTTGATACTTGTATGTTTTAGATAGGGCGCACGACTCAAGTCTACATATTTTTGCCTCTATTATTACTGTAATCCAGGGGATGGAAAACAGGCAAAGTTTTTGTGATTATCTTGCTGGAAAAGTTCATGTCAAACTGAAAAAGTACTTCCTCCTCACACTGCATCTGTATTCCAGCCAATGGACCAGGGAATGATATCTATTTTCAAGGACCACTATTCAAGGAGGGCATTTGCCAAGCTGGTGACGGCTACAAATGATGACCAGATGACTGTGCAGAAAATGTTGGAAGTCCTTCAGCATCAGATATGCCATCACGCTCATCTGTCATGCCTACAAGCTTATCACCAATGTTGGTATCACTCTCGTTTGCCCTCTAGTGTTTTCATGTTGAAATAAACCATTATATTCTTACCTAATAACGTCTGCAGTAATCATCATGAAATAATACATGAGATGACACATGTATAGGTATGGTGGGATGCCCACGCCAGGTGGACTCAGCCAGCCGCCAGGGTAGACGCCATTGCATGAGAAAACCTTCACCCAGTGGATACCCTCTACACTACTCGTATATTTAATGACACCAGCGACCTTATCCCTTTCCAAGGAAGTCTAGTGAACAAGGTAATGGTTGAGTAGTAGTTTCTGATAATAAAGTTATGGTCAAAGATATGAATTTAAGCTATTGATTGGGGAAAATGCATTAATAAGGGGAGTGTAATATTGAAAAGGCATGAGCGTTACCTTAGACAAAATATAAAGGATGTAGCTTAATAATGCTTGCTGAATGCAAATTAAAATGGATGTAGGTGGCATGTAACTCAATATTGCTTGGTGAATGCAAGATAAAATGGATGCAGGTGGCATGTAGCTCAATATTGGTTAGTGAATGCAAGATAAAATGGATGTAGGTGGCAAGTAACTCAATATTGGTTGAATGCAACATAAAATGAATGTAGGTGGTATGTAGCTCAATATTGGTTGGTTTTATTTATTATACTTTGTCGCTGTCTCCCCACGTTAGCGAGGTAGCACAAGGAAACAGACGAAAGGATGGTCCAGCCCACCCACATACACGTCCTCACATGCACATATACATACCTATACATCTCAACATATACATATATATACACACACAGACATATACATATATACACATATACATAATTCAGACTGTCTGCACTTATTCATTCCGTCGCCACTCTGCCACACATGAAATTACAATTCCCTCCCCCCGCATGTGCACGAGGTAGTGCTAGGAAAAGACAACAAAGGCCACATTCGTTCACACTCAGTCTCTAGCTGTCATGTATAATGCACTGAAACCACAGCTCCCTTTCCACATCCAGGCCCCACAAAACTTTCCATGGTTTACCCCAAACGCTTCACATTCCCTGGTTCAATCCATTGACAGCACGTGCACCCCAGTATACCACATTGTTCCACTTCACTCGATTCCTTGCACGCCTTTCACCCTCCTGCATGTTCAGGCCCCGATCACTCAAAATCTTTTTCACGCCATCTTTTCACCTCCAATATGGTCTCCCACTTCTCATTCCCTCCACCTCTGACACGTATATCCTTTTAGTCAATCTTTCCTCACTCATTCTCTCCATGTGACCAAACCACTTCAAAACACCGTCTTCTGCTCTCTCAACCACACTCTTTTTATTACCACACATCTCTCCTACCCTTTCATTACTTACTCAGTCAAACCACCTCACACCACATATTGACCTCAAACATCTCATTTCCAGCACATCCACCCTCCTCCGCACATCTCTATATATAGCCCATGCCTCGCATCCATTTAACATTGTTGGAACCACTATTCCTTCAAACAAAGCCATCTTTGCCTTCCAAGATAATGTTCTCGACTTCCACACATTTTTCAACACTCCCAGAACTGTCTTCCCCTCCCCAACTGTATGACTCACTTCTACTTCCATGGTTCCATCCGCTGCCAAATCCACTCCCAGGTATCTAAAACACTTCACTTCCTCCCAGTTTTTCTCCATTTGAACTTACCTCCCATTTGACTTGTCCCTCAACCCTACTGTACCTAATAACCTTGCTCTTATTAACATTTACTCTAAGCTTTCTTCTTTCACATGCTTTACCAAACTCAGTCACCAGTTTCTGCAGTTTCTCACCCGAATCAGCCAACAGCATTTGTATCATCAGCGAACAACAACTGACTCACTTCCCAAGCTCTCTCATCTACAACAGACTGCATACTTGCCCCTCTTTACAAAACTCTTGCATTCACCACTCTAACAACCCCATCCATAAACAAATTAAACAACCATGGAGACCATGCACCCCTGCCGCAAACCAACATTCCTATTCGTACACTAGCCTTAGATCCTAAATAAAAACTTTTCACTACTTCTAACAACTTTCCTCCCACACCATATATTCTTAATACCTTCCACAGAGCATCTCTATCAACTCTATCATATGCCTTCTCCAGATCCATAAATGCTACATACAAATCCATTTGCTTTTCTAATTATTTCTCACATACATTTTTCAAAGCGAACACCTGATCCACACATCCTCTACCACTTCTGAAACCACACTGCTCTTCCCAGTCTGATGCCCTGTACATGCTTTCACCCTCTCAATCAATACCCTCCCATATAATTTCCCAGGAATGCTCAACAGACGTATACCTCTGTAGTTCGAGCACTAACTTTTATCCCCTTTGACTTTGTATAGTGGCACTATGCAAGGATTCCGCCAATCCTCAGGCACCTTACCATGAGTCATACATACATTAAATAACCTTATCAACCAGTCAACAATACAGTCACCCCTTTTTTTAATAAATTCCACTGCAATACCATCCAAACCCGCTGCCTTGCCGGCTTTCATCTTCTGTAAAGCTTTTACTACCTCTTCTCTGTTTACCAAATCATTCTCCCTAACCCTCTCACTTTGCATACCACCTCGACCAAAGCACCCTGTATCTGCCACTCTATCATCAAACACATTCAACAAACCTTCAAAATATTCACTCCACCTCCTTCTCACATCACCACTACTTCTTATCACCTCCCCATTTGCCCCCTTCACTGATGTTCCCATTTGTTCCCTTGTCTTATGCACTTTATTTACCTCCTTCCCAAACATTTTTTATTCTTCCTAAAATTTAATGATACTCTCTCACCCCAACTCTCATTTGCCCTCTTTTTCACCTCTTGCACCTTTCTCTTGACCTCCTGCCTCTTTCTTTTATACATCTCCCACTCATTTGCATTATTTCCCCGTAAACATTGTCCAAATGCCTCTCTCTTCTCTTTCACTAATAACCTTACTTCTTCATCCCACCACTTACTACCCTTTCTAATCTGCCTACCTCCCACGCTTCTCAGCCACATGCATCTTTTATACAAGCCATCACTGCTTCCTTAAATACATCCCATTCCTCCCCCACTCCCCTTACGTCCTTTGTTCTCACCTTTTTCCATTTTGTACTCAGTCTCTCCTGGTACTTTCTCACACAAGTCTCCCTCCCAAGCTCACTCTCACCACTCTCTTCACCCCAACATTCTTTCTTCTTTTCTGAAAACCTCTACATATCTTCACATTCACCTCCACAAGATAATGATCAGACATCCCTCCAGTTGCACCTCTCAGCACATTAACATCGAAAAGTCTCTCTTTCATGCACCTATCAATTAGCACGTAATTGAATAACGCTCTCTGGCCATCTCTCCTACTTACATACGTATACTTATGTATATCTGTCTTTTTAAACCAGGTATTCCCAATCACCAGTCCTTTTTCAGCACATAAATCTACAAGCTCTTCACCATTTCTATTTGCAACACTGAACACCCCATGTACACCAATTATTCCCTCAAATGCCATATTACTCACCTTTGCATACAAATCACCTATCACTATTTCCTGGTTTCGTGCATTAAAACTACTAACACACTCACTCAGATGCTCCCAAAACACTTGCCTCTCATGATCTTTCTTCTCATGCCCAGGTCCATATGCACCAATAATCACCCACCTCTCTCCATCCACTTTCAGTTTTACCCATATCAATCTAGAGTTTACTTTCTTACACTCTATCACATACTCCCACAACTCCTGTTTCAGGAGTAGTGCTACTCCTTCCCTTGCTCTTGTCCTCTCACTAACCCCTGACTTTACTCCAAAGACTTTCCCAAACCCCTCTTCCCCTTTACCCTTGAGCTTTGTTTCACTCAAAGCCAAAACATCTAGGATCCTTTCCTCAAACATACTACCTATCTCTTCTTTTTTCTCATCTTGGTTACATCCATACACATTTAGACACCCCAATCTGAGCCTTCGAGGAGGCTCATAAAATGGATGTAGGTGGCATGTAACTCAATATTGGTTGGTGAATGCAAGATAAAATGGATGTAGGTGGCATGTAACTCAATATGGGTTGGTGAATGCAAGATAAAATGGACATAGGTGGCATGTAGCTCAATACTGGTTGGTGAAGACATTGAATAACGGTTGGTTAGGTGGGATGCAACAATCATTGAGTTAAAGAAGTAACGCAAGCCTAGCCCAGTCATGGTGAACCCGTATGGTGGTCATTAAGCCTAACTATTTACATATTTCACAAGTAATTTATCCATCATTTTGTGAAAAGCCACCAGGGATTGATGCAAAATGCTGCTTCTTAATTTTTTTATTTTGAATTATTCTTTATTGGTTATTTTTTTTTTTATTATACTTTGTCGCTGTCTCCTGTGTCAGCGAGGTAGCGTAAGAAAAGAGAAGAGAGAATAGCCCAACCCACCCACATACACATATATATACATACACATCCACACACGCACATATATATACCTAAACATTTCAACATTTATATACATGTGAAGCATCTGGGGTAAACCATGTTCTTGTGGGGCCTGGATGTGGAAAGGGAGCTGTGGTTTCTGTGCAGTATACATGACAGCTAGAGACTGAGTGTGAACGAATGTGGCCTTTGTTGTCTTTTCCTAGCGCTGCCTCGTGCGCATGTGGGGGGAGGGGGGTTGTCATTTCATGTGTGGTGGGGTGGCGACGGGAATAAATAAAGGCAGCAAGTATGAATTGTGTTTCTCCTCTTGGTTACATCCACACACATTTAGACACCCCAATCTGAACCTTCGAGGAGGATGAGCACTCCTCGCATGACTCCTTCTTTTTCCCCTTTTAGAAAGTTAAAATAGAAGGAGGGGAGGGTTTCTAGCCCCCCACCACCATCCACTTTAGTCGCCTTCTACGACACATGAGGAATGCGATGGAAGTATTCTTTCTCTCCCATCACTAGGGATATTATTAGTTAGTGTTTGTAACATTTAAACAGACCCTGGATATTGTACTGAATAATTGGTTTATATGGGAGCGATTCAGAGCTCAGTTTTGGACCATGAGAAGTGTTGTGGTCAATTGGCTTAAGAAATGGAAATTGGGGAGGAGCATGCATGAAGATCAGAGAAACTGTATTGTGGGGTACATTAGCTCAAAATAGCACAGAAGCTAGAAGCTTAATTTGTGAACTAATGACATTACTTTTTTATTCTTTGTGATTTTAAGGATTACACTTTTTTATCCATCTGATGGTAAAGAATCAGTTAAGGGATGATATTTAAAATATATGAAATTGTTTTCAATGAGTCACTTTTATATTTTACCTCGGTAGATAACTTGAAATTGTTGGTGCTATGAAAAGCAGGGTATTTATTCATTATTATACTTTGTCGCTGTCTCCTGCGTTAGCGAGGTAGCACAAGGAAACAGACGAAGGAATGGCCCAACCCACCCACATACACATGTATATACATACACATCCACACACGCACATATACATACCTATACATCTCAACATATACGTATATATATACACACAAACATATATTTATTTATTTTGCTTTGTCGCTGTCTCCCGCGTTAGCGAGGTATTGCAAGGAAACAGACGAAAGAAAGGCCCAACCCGCCCACATACACATGTATATACATACACGTACACACACGCAAATATACATACCTATACATCTCAATGTACATATATATATGTACACACACAGACATATACATATATACACATGTACATAATTCATACTGTCAGCCTTTATTTGTTCCCATCGCCACCTCGCCACACATGGAATAACAACCCCCTCCCCCCTCATGTGTGCAAGGTAGCGCTAGGAAAAGACAACAAAGGCCCCATGCGTTCACACTCAGTCTCTAGCTGTCATGTAATAATGCACCGAAACCACAGCTCCCTTTCAACATCCAGGCCCCACACAACTTTCCATGGTTTACCCCAGACGCTTCACATGCCTTGGTTCAATCCATTGACAGCACGTCGACCCCGGTATACCACATCGTTCCAATTCACTCTATTCCTTGCACGCCTTTCACCCTCCTGCATGTTCAGGGCCTGATCACTCAAAATCTTTTTCACTCCATATTTCCACCTCCAATTTGGTCTCCCACTTCTCCTCATTCCCTCCACCTCTGACACATATATCCTCTTGGTCAATCTTTCCTCACTCATTCTCTCCATGTGACCAAACCATTTCAAAACACCCTTTTCTGCTCTCTCAACCACACTCTTTTTATTTCCACACATCTCTCTTACCCTTACATTACTTACTCAATCAAACCACCTCACACCACATATTGTCCTCAAACATCTCATTTCCAGCACATCCACCCTCCTGCGCACAACTCTATCTATAGCCTACGCCTCGCAACCATACAACATTGTTGGAACCACTATTCCTTCAAACATACCCATTTTTGCTTTCCGAGATAATGCTCTCGACTTCCAAACATTCTTCAAGGCTCCCAGAATTTTCGCCCCCTCCCCCACCCTATGATTCTCTTCTGCTTCCATGGTTCCATCCGCTGCCAGATCCACTCCCAGATATCTAAAACACTTTACTTCCTCCAGTTTTTCTCCATTCAAACTTACCTCCCAATTGACTTGACCCTCAACCCTACTGTACCTAATAACCTTGCTCTTATTCACATTTACTCCTTAACTTTCTTCTTTCACACACTTTACCAAACTCAGTCACCAGCTTCTGCAGTTTCTTACATGAATCAGCCACCAGCGCTGTATCATCAGCGAACAACAACTGACTCATGTCCCAAGCTCTCTCATCCACAACAGACTTCATACTTGCCCCTCTTTCCAAAACTCTTGCATTCACCTCTCTAACAACCCCATCTATAAACAAATTAAACAACTATGGAGATATCACACACACCTGCCCCAAACCAACATTTGTTCCCTTGTCTTATGCACTTTATTTACCTCCTTCTAAAACCAGGGATAAGTTGAATAATATAAGAATGGGTGAAATAATTCTAGAAATAGAAAGTGAACAAATGGGGCCTTTGTTGTCTTTTCCTTGTGCTACCTCGCACACATGAGGGGGGAGGGGGTTGGTATTCCATGTGTGGCGAGGTGGCGATGGGAATGAATAAAGGCAGACAGTGTGAATTGTGTGCATGGGTATATATGTATGTGTCTGTGTGTGTATATATATGTGTACATTGAGATGTATAGGTATGTATATTTGCGTGTGTGGACGTGTATGTATATACATTGTGTATGGGGGTGGGTTGGGCCATTTCTTTCGTCTGTTTCCTTGCGCTACCTCGCAAACGCGGGAGACAGCGGCAAAAAAAAAAAAAAAGTATTTAAAAAGGGGGTGACTGTATTGTTGACTGGTTGGGAAGGTTATTTAATGTATGTATGACTCATGGTGAGGTGCCTGAGGATTGGCAGAATGCGTGCATAGTGCCATTGTACAAAGGCAAAGGGGATAAGAGTGAGTGCTCAAATTACAGAGGTATAAGTTTGTTGAGTATTCCTGGTAAATTATATGGGAGGATATTGATTGAGAGGGTGAAGGCATGTACAGAGCATCAGATTGGGGAAGAGCAGTGTGGTTTCAGAAGTGGTAGAGGATGTGTGGATCAGGTGTTTGCTTTGAAGAATGTATGTGAGAAATACTTAGAAAAGCAAATGGATTTGTACGTAGCATTTATGGATCTGGAGAAGGCATATGATAGAGTTGATAGAGATGCTCTGTGGAAGGTATTAAGAATATATGGTGTGGGAGGCAAGTTGTTAGAAGCAGTGAAAAGTTTTTATCGAGGATGTAGGCATGTGTACGTGTAGGAAGAGAGGAAAGTGATTGGTTCTCAGTGAATGTAGGTTTGCGGCAGGGGTGTGTGATGTCTCCATGGTTGTTTAATTTGTTTATGGATGGGGTTGTTAGGGAGGTGAATGCAAGAGTTTTGGAAAGAGAGGCAAGTATGAAGTCTGTTGTGGATGAGAGAGCTTGGGAAGTGAGTCAGTTGTTGTTCGCTGATGATACAGCACTGGTGGCTGATTCATGTGAGAAACTGCAGAAGCTGGTGACTGAGTTTGGTAAAGTGTGTGAAAGAAGAAAGTTGAGAGTAAATGTTAATAAGAGCAAGGTTATTAGGTACAGTAGGGTTAGAGGTCAAGTCAATTGGGAGGTAAGTTTGAATGGAGAAAAACTGGAGGAAGTGAACTGTTTTAGATATCTGGGAGTGGATTTGGCAGCAGATGGGACCATGGAAGCGGAAGTGAATCATAGGATGGGTAGGGGCGAAAATTCTGGGAGCCTTGAAGAATGTGTGGAAGTTGAGAACATTACCTCGGAAAGCAAAAATGGGTATGTTTGAAGGAATAGTGGTTCCAACAATGTTGTATGGTTGCGAGGCGTGGGCTATGGATAGAGTTGTGCGCAGGAGGGTGGATGTGCTGGAAATGAAATGTTTGAGGACAATGTGTGGTGTGAGGTGGTTTGATCGAGTAAGTAATGTAAGGGTAAGAGAGATGTGTGGAAATAAAAAGAGCATGGTTGAGAGAGCAGAAGAAGGTGTTTTGAAATGGTTTGGGCACATGGAGAGAATGAGTGAGGAAGGATTGACCAAGAGGATATATGTGTCGGAGGTGGAGGGAACGAGGAGAAGTGGGAGACCAAATTGGAGGTGGAAAGATGGAGTGAAAAGACTTTGAGTGATTGGGGCCTGAACATGCAGGAGGGTGAAAGGCGGGCAAGGAATAGAGTGAATTGGATCGATGTGGTGTACCGGGGTTGACGTGCTGTCAGTGGATTGAATCAAGGCATGTGAAGCGTCTGGGGTAAACCATGGAAAGTTGTGTGTGGCATTGGATGTGGAAAGGGAGCTGTGATTTCGGGCATTATTGCATGACAGCTAGAGACTGAGTGTGAACGAATGGGGCCTTTGTTGTCTTTTCCTAGCGCTACCTCGCACACATGAGGGGGGAGGGGGGATGGTATTCCATGTGTGGCAAGGTGGCGATGGGAATGAATAAAGGAAGACAGTGTGAATTGTGTGCATGGGTATATATGTATATGTCTGTGTGTGTATATATATGTGTACATTGAGATGTATAGATATGTGTATTTGCATGTGTGGACGTGTATGTATATACATGTGTATGGGGGTGGGTTGGGCCATTTCTTTCGTCTGTTTCCTTGCACTTCCTCGCAAATGCGGGAGACAGCGACAAAGCAAAATAAATAAATAAATAGAAAGTCTGAAAACATTCTAACATTGTTAGCGGCTAAAAATTCTTTGTACATTTTGCTCTATTTTCATCCACTTGCTGACATTTTTTCCTCGCAACCAAACTTTTAACATCTTTTTAGGGAATGTTTGGAGGACCACATAGCTTTTTGCCACAGTTTACCAATAGATATGTTAGATTTTATTAATACCAATGCAAACTAGTTAAGTGTTGGCTTCTAAGAGAAGTTAGGCAAGGTCTTTGTAGATTCTGATGATGTCTACAATGGTTTTTTAACTTCCAATGTATCCCATATTTTCCTCAAATATTTTAGCCCTCTCCCCTCCCATGAAAGTCTCGTTTATTATCAGGGAATTTTTAGTTTATAGATAAAGGGATTTTGGAATGTTTATTCTTGTTATTTACAGTCTCTTGTTGATTGAGTATTTCTTTGTTTTTGTTATTGAGTGAATCAAATTCAGACAAGAAAGTATCATTGCATAATACGTCAAAATTGATAGTGTTAATATTTGTGGACAATTTTGGCCCAGTGGGTAAGATTGGTACATTCCAAAAATCTTTTTTCCCCTCCCTAAAGTTTGAAGATACTCTCTCACCCCTACTCTCATTTGCCTTATTTTCCAATCCCTGCACCTTCCTCTTGACCTGCTGCCTGCATTCATTCCGAAATGCATCTTTTCTCTTTCACAAGCATTTTGTGAAAAGCCGCAATGTGCAGCTTTTAAAAGTTTAAATTGAATTACATTTTTTTTTTTATACTCTTTGTAATATTTAAACCATTATCTTTTGAAACATTTACTTGCATTTACAATAATACATGTTAGTCACACTACAGCCCATAATGGCAAGTGGCTTCCATGTGCAGTTGTGTCATGATGATATACTGACAGTCTTCCCTTCTTCCTCCCTTGACAGCATTGCTGAAGCAGGATTTGGTCAGCAGAAGAATCATCATAATGGGGGTGAGTTGTTGATGTTAATGGTAAGGATTGGCTAGCTCTGAAAACTGGAAGAGCCTAGTGGAGCTGAGATCTTTTCTTTTTCCCTTTATAATGACCCAGAACAAATAATTAAACACTGATCCAAAGTTCCTGATCAACACAAACCACTCCACCAATGCATTTTTTTCTTTTACATTTGAACTTTCAGGTCTTGAGTGCTATCTTGTTTCTTTTCTAATTGGGTACACCTTTCCTCTATGTGCCCTCCTCCCATGAAATTCCAACACTGGTAACTGCCAGTGGTGGTCCTCCTTACCCAATGTTTTTATGGACTTCCTGGGATGGTTAGTATTTCTCTGTTAGGGATGCCATGGGCTGAATGCATATCAGAGGTAATCTTGGCTGAGTTCGTCTTATTGTCCCTTACATTCTCCCAAGGTTTCCCCGTGTTCCCTTACTACTCCAACCCATTGTCTTACTGTACCTTACATTTTCACAGGTTTTCTTGGAATCCTACATACCATCTTCAAATAATTTTTCCTCCAGCAATGGACAGTGCATACTGGGCCATGAACCTTCCCTTTCCCAGAAACACACCTACAGTGAATGTAGGTTTGCAACAGGGGTGTGTGATGTCTCCATGGTTGTTTAATTTGTTTATGGAGGGTTGTTAGGGAGGTGAATGCAAGAGTTTTGGAAAGAGGGGCAAGTATGCAGTCTGTTGTGGATGAGAGAGCTTGGGAGGTGAGTCAGTTGTTGTTTGCTGATGATACAGCGCTGGTGGCTGATTCATGTGAGAAACTGCAGAAGCTGGTGACTGAGTTTGGTAAAGTGTGTGAAAGAAGAAAGTTGAGAGTAAATGTGAATAAGAGCAAGATTATTAGGTACAGTAGGGTTGAGGGTCAAGTCATTTGGGAGGTAAGTTTGAATGGAGAAAAACTGATGGAAGAGAAGTGTTTTAGATATCTGGGAGTGGATTTGGCAGCAGATGGAACCATGGAAGCGGAAGTGAATCATAGGGTGGGGGAGGGGGTGAAAATTCTGGGTGCGTTGAAGAATGTGTGGAAGTCGAGAACATTATCTCGGAAAGCAAAAATGGGTATGTTTGAAGGAATAGTGGTTCCAACAATGTTATATGGTTGCGAGGCGTGGGCTATGGATAAAGTTGTGCGGAGGAGGGTGGATGTGCTGGAAATGAGATGTCTGAGGACAATATGTGGTGTGAGGTCGTTTGATCGAGTAAGTAATAATAGGGTAAGAGAGATGTGTGGTAATAAAAAGAGTGTGGTTGAGAGAGCAGAAGAGGGTGTTTTGAAATGATTTGGTCACATGGAGAGAATGAGTGAGGAAAGATTGACCAAGAGGATATATGTGTCAGAGGTGGAGGGAACGAGGAGAAGTGGGAGACCAAATTGGAGGTGGAAATATGGAGTGAAAAAGATTTTGAGTGATCTGGGTCTGAACATGCAGGAGGGTGAAAGGCGTGCAAGGAATAGAGTGAATTGGAATGATGTGGTATACCGGGGTGGACGTGCTGTCAATGGATTGAACCAGGGCATGTGAAGCGTCTGGGGTAAGCCATGGAAAGTTCTTTGGGGCCTGGATGTGGAAAGGGAGCTGTGGTTTTGGTGCATTACTACATGACAGCTAGAGACTGAGTGTGAACAAATGGGGCCTTTGTTGTCTTTTCCTACTGCTACCTCGCACACATGAGGGGAAGGGGGTTGTTATTTCATGTGTGGTGAGGTGGCAGTGGGAATGAATAAAGGCAGACAGTATGAATTATGTACATGTGTATATATGTATATGTCTGTGTGTGTATATATATGTATACGTTGAGATGTACAGGTATGTATATTTACGTGTGTGGACATGTATGTATATACATGTGTATGTGGGTGGGTTGGGCCATTCTTTTGTCTGTTTCCTTGTGCCACCACGCTGACGCGGGAGACAGCGACAAAGCAAAATAAATAAATAAATAAAATAAAAGTTCTAGCAAATTCATTGGGCAGGATCCTTTAATTGCATTAATTTTCTAATAAAGATTTGTTTTCTTCTAGAAACATGACAGTTTTGTCTCTTATTATTTTTCCATTATTTTCCTGACACTGATGTATGAGTAATTGGGTGGTAGTTCAAGGCACACTTTTTGTCTGTTGGCACCTGACCATCCAACAGAGATTTGTTGAATATTTTTGTTATGGGGTATATCAGATGTCTTCTGACCTTTAAAATTCTTGTGCCATTGGATTTGTTATGATTTGATAGGTCCAGGCATTTAAGTACTTTGGAGCTCTTTATTTCTCTAACCTCTAACTCTTCTTCATCAGATCCTAGAAACATTTTCATTGGTTGTGATATGCTTTTCAAATTTTTGATATTCTTAAATCAGCAACCTGGTAAGGGTCAGGATGTCAAGAATGAGGAGCTTCCCAAATTGACTGAAGAAGGCAAACCTTGTGAACCAAACAAGGAGGATGGCACTGAGGTATGTTTTTAGTAGATGTTGAAGGATTATTGATTTATATCTTTGTACTTCAAGGGAAACATGAAATTAATATTTCATAGGCTAAGGCTAAGGTGAAGATTTGTATGGGTTTTCAGAAAAGAAGAGTGAATGTTGGGGTGAAGAGGGTGGTGAGAGTAAGTAAGCTTGGGAAGGAGACTTGTGTGAGGAAGTACCAGGAGAGACTGAGTACAGAATGGAAAAAGGTGAGAACAATGGAAGTAAGGGGAGTGGGGGAAGAATGGGATGTATTTAGGGAATCAGTGATGGATTGCGCAAAAGATGCTTGTGGCATGAGAAGAGTGGGAGGTGGGTTGATTAGAAAGGGTAGTGAGTGGTGGGATGAAGAAGTAAGATTATTAGTGAAAGAGAAGAGAGAGGCATTTGGACGATTTTTGCAGGGAAAAAATGCAATTGAGTGGGAGATGTATAAAAGAAAGAGACAGGAGGTCAAGAGAAAGGTGCAAGAGGTGAAAAAGAGGGCAAATGAGAGTTGGGGTGAGAGAGTATCATTAAATTTTAGGGAGAATAAAAAGATGTTCTAGAAGGAGGTAAATAAAGTTCGTAAGACAAGGGAGCAAATGGGAACTTCAGTGAAGGGCGCAAATGGGGAGGTGATAACAAGTAGTGGTGATGTGAGAAGGAGATGGAGTGAGTATTTTGAAGGTTTGTTGAATGTGTTTGATGATAGAGTGGCAGATATAGGGTGTTTTGGTTGAGGTGGTGTGCAAAGTGAGAGGGTTAGGGAAAATGATTTGGTAAACAGAGAAGAGGTAGTAAAAGCTTTGCGGAAGATGAAAGCCGGCAAGGCAGCAGGTTTGGATGGTATTGCAGTGGAATTTATTAAAAAAGGGGGTGACTGTATTGTTGACTGGTTGGTAAGGTTATTTAATGTATGTATGACTCATGGTGAGGTGCCTGAGGATTGGCGGAATGCGTGCATAGTGCCATTGTACAAAGGCAAAGGGGATAAGAGTGAGTGCTCAAATTACAGAGGAATAAGTTTGTTGAGTATTCCTGGTAAATTATATGGGAGGGTATTGATTGAGAGGGTGAAGGCATGTACAGAGCATCAGATTGGGGAAGAGCAGTGTGGTTTCAGAAGTGGTAGAGGATGTGTAGATCAGGTGTTTGCTTTGAAGAATGTATGTGAGAAATACTTAGAAAAGCAAATGGATTTGTATGTAGCATTTATGGATCTGGAGAAGGCATATGATAGAGTTCATAGAGATGCTCTGTGGAAGGTATTAAGAATATATGGTGTGGGAGGCAAGTTGTTAGAAGCAGTGAAAAGTTTTTATCGAGGATGTAAGGCATGTGTACGTGTAGGAAGAGAGGAAAGTGATTGGTTCTCAGTGAATGTAGGTTTGCGGCAGGGGTGTGTGATGTCTCCATGGTTGTTTAATTTGTTTATGGATGGGGTTGTTAGGGAGGTGAATGCAAGAGTTTTGGAAAGAGGGGCAAGTATGAAGTCTGTTGGGGATGAGAGAGCTTGGGAAGTGAGTCAGTTGTTGTTCGCTGATGATACAGCGCTGGTGGCTGATTCATGTGACAAACTGCAGAAGCTGGTGACTGAGTTTGGTAAAGTGTGTGAAAGAAGAAAGTTAAGAGTAAATGTGAATAAGAGCAAGGTTATTAGGTACAGAAGGGTTGAGGGTCAAGTCAATTGGGAGGTAAGTTTGAATGGAGAAAAACTGGAGGAAGTAAAGTGTTTTAGATATCTGGGAGTGGATCTGGCAGCGGATGGAACCATGGAAGCGGAAGTGGATCATAGGGTGGGGGAGGGGGCGAAAATCCTGGGAGCCTTGAAGAATGTGTGGAAGTCGAGAACATTATCTTGGAAAGCAAAAATGGGTATGTTTGAAGGAATAGTGGTTCCAACAATGTTGTATGGTTGCGAGGCGTGGGCTATGGATAGAGTTGTGCGCAGGAGGATGGATGTGCTGGAAATGAGATGTTTGAGGACAATGTGTGGTGTGAGGTGGTTTGATCGAGTAAGTAACGTAAGGGTAAGAGAGATGTGTGGAAATAAAAAGAGCGTGGTTGAGAGAGCAGAAGAGGGTGTTTTGAAATGGTTTGGGCACATGGAGAGAATGAGTGAGGAAAGATTGACCAAGAGGATATATGTGTCGGAGGTGGAGGGAACGAGGAGAAGTGGGAGACCAAATTGGAGGTGGAAAGATGGAGTGAAAAAGATTTTGTGTGGTCGGGGCCTGAACATGCAGGAGGGTGAAAGGAGGGCAAGGAATAGAGTGAATTGGATCGATGTGGTATACCGGGGTTGACGTGCTGTCAGTGGATTGAATCAGGGCATGTGAAGCGTCTGGGGTAAACCATGGAAAGCTGTGTAGGTATGTATATTTGCGTGTGTGGACGTATGTATATACATGTGTATGGGGGTGGGTTGGGCCATTTCTTTCGTCTGTTTCCTTGCGCTACCTCGCAAACGCGGGAGACAGTGACAAAGCAAAAAAAAAAAAAAATAATAAAAGATATGAAGTATTTCTTTTCTTTCTGCCCTTCTCCCATAAAATGCCAACCCTGGTACAGCCAATGCCAATGGTGGTCCTCCTTACCCATTGTTTTTATTGACTCCCTAGGATGGTTGATATTTCTCTGTTAGGTATGCCATGGGCTAATTGCATAGCAGAGATAATCTTGGCTGAGTTGGAGTCCTACATCCCATCTTTAAAAAATTTTCCCACCACCATTGGTTTGGTTGCTCTAGTTTTGATATTGATACTGGGCCATGAAACTCTCCCCTTTCCCAGGAACACACTTCAGTTTCATTTCATTTTGGAAATGATGCAAAGCCGTGCTTAGTAAATTCATGCAAACCTTCACAAAAGAGGTCCTGATTGCTCAAAATCTTTTTCACTACATCCTTTCACCTCCAATTTGGTCTCCTGCTTCTCCTTCTTCCCTCCACCTCTGACACATATATCCTCTTTGTCTATCTTTCCTCACTCATTCCATTTCACCAAAACCTGACACATATATACTCTTTGTCTATCTTTCCTCACTCGTTCTCTCTATTCCATCAAACCATTGCAGTACACTCTCTCCTGCTCTCTCATCCACACACTATTTCTACACACCTCTCTTACCCTTTCATTACTTACTCGATCAAACCACCTCACACCGCATATTGTCCTCAAACATTTCGTTTCCAACACATCCACCCTTCTCCATACAAACCTATGTATAGCCCATGCCTCGCAACCATATAACATTGTTGGAACTACTATTCCTTCACACATAGCCATTTTTGCTCTGAGATAATGTTCTCGCCTTCCCCACATTCTTTATCGCTCAAGAACCTTCACCCCCTTTCCCACCCTGTTACTTGCTTCTACTTCCATGGTTTCATCCGTTGCTAAATCCACTCCCAGATATCTAAAACACTTTACTTCCAATTTTTCTCCACTCAAACTTACTTCCCAATTTACTTGTCACGCAACCCTACTGAACCTAAGAACCTTGCTCTTACTCACATTTACTCTCAGCTTTCTTTCACACACTTTACCAAACTCAGTCTTCAACTTCTGCAGTTTCTCACCCGAATCAGCCATCAGTGTTGTATCATCAGCGAACAATATCTGACTCACTTCCCAAACCCTCTCCTCTTCAACAAGCCTTCAACTCTTCATCCGATCTTTGCAATATTTTCATTTATTGTGGTATGATATTCTTTTTGAATCAAGACTCCTAGTCATGGCCAGGTTGTGATTGATATTCTTTCTAAATCAGCCACCTGGTAATGGTCAGGATGTAAAGAATGAAGATTGTACTGGAATGGTTGAAGACAGCAAACCTTATTAACCAGCCACAACACAATCATACATAGTACCCTCGCTCTATGCAGATGAAGATAATTACCGTGAGGTATGTTGTTAGTAGATGTTGAAGGGTCATTGATTTTTGTTTGTACTTCAAGGGAAACATGATGACATTAATATTTCCTGGATCAAAAGTTAAAAAGTAATATTTTTTTTCAACCTTTGAACTTTAAGTGTCTTGTGACTTCAGATTTATTTCTTTTACTTCTAATTGGGTACACCTACCATCTGTCTGCCCTTCTCCCATGAAATGCCAACCCTGGTACTGCCAGTGGTGGTCCTCCTTACCCATTGTTTTTATAGATTCCCTGGGATGGTTATTATTTCTCTGTTAGGGATGCCATGGGCTGAATGTATAGCAGAGATTATCTTCAAAATCATTTTCTCTTCAAACCTCCACAAAAAAATGAAGGGTGCTGGGTGGCCTTTTTTATGAAAAATATTGTTTTATAAAAGCATCCCAAACAACTGCAATTTATCTATTTTTGTCTATTCTGACCTGATCGGTTTACTGCTAACTCTCCAATCTACTTGTAATCCTCTACCTCATCTCCTCCCACTGAACCCATAGCATCTATATTTTCCTCATACATGGTCGTCCTGCCACTCTATCATCAAACACATTCAACAAACCTTTAAAATACTCATTCCATCTCCTCACTTCACTACTACTAGTTATTACCTCCACATTAGCACCCTTCATCGATGTTCCCATTTGTTCTCTTCCGCACTTTATTTACCTCCTTCCAAAACCTCTTTTTATTCTCCCTAAGATTTAATGATACTCTCTCACTCCAGCTCTCATTTGCCCTCTTTCACCTCTTGCACCTTTCTCTTGACCTCCTGCCTCTTCCTTTTATACATCTCCCAGTCATTTGTACTACTTCCCAGCAGATGTAGGGTGTTTTGGTCGAGGTGGTGTGTGGAGTGAGAGGGTCAGGGAGAATAGTTTGATGAACAGTGAAGAGGTAATGAAAGCAATGCGGAAGATGAAAGCTGGCAAGGCAGCGGGTTTGGATGTTATTGCATTGGAATTTATTAAAAAAAGGGGGTGACTGTGTTGTTGACTGGTAGGTGAGAATATTCGGTGTATGTATGGTTCATGGTGAAGTTCCTGAGGATTGGTAGAGTGCATGCATAGTGCCATTGTACAGAGGCAAAGGGGATAAAGGTGAGTGTTCTGTTCAAATTACAGAGGTTCCTGGGAAATTATATAGTAGGGTATTGAATGAGAGGGTGAAGGCATGTACAGAGAATCAAATTGGGGAAGAGCAGTGTGGTTTCAGAAATGGTATAGGATGTATGGATCAGGTATTTACTTTGAAGAATGATTGCGAGAAATACTTAGAAAAGCAGATGGATTTGTATGTAGCATTTCTGGAACCTGGAGAAGGCATATTATAGAGTTGATAGAAATGCTTTGTGGAAGGTATTGAGAATATATAGTGTGGGAGGTAGGTAGCTAGAAGCAGTGAAAAGGTTTTATCAAGGATGTAAGGCATGTGTACGAGTAGAAAGAGAGGAAAGTGATTGGTTCCCAGTGAATGTCGGTTTGCGGCAGGGGTGCGTGATATCTCCATGGTTGTTTGATTTGTTTACGGATGGGGTTGCTCGGGAGGTGAATGCAAGAGTTTTGGAGAAAGGGGCCAGTATGCAGTCTGTTGTGGATGAGAGGGCTTGGGAAGCGAGTCAGATGTTGTTTGTTGATGATATAATGCTGGTGGCTGATTCGGGTGAGAAACTGAAGTTGGTGACTGAGTTTGGTAAAGTGTGTGAAAAAAGAAAGTTGATAGTAAATGTGAATAAGAGCAAGGTTATTAGGTTCAGTAGGGTTGAAGGACAAGTTTAATGGAAGGTAAGTATGAATGGAGAAAAACTGGAGGAAGTGAAGTGTTTTAGATATCTGGGAGTGGAATCAGCAGTGGATGGAACCATGGAAGCAGAAGCGAGTCACAGGCTGGGGGAGGAACCACTCTCACTTCATACACCACCCCGACCAAAACACCCTATATCTGCCACTCCATCATCAAACACATTCAATAAACCTTCAAAATACTCACTTCATCACTACTTGTTATTACCTCCCTATTAGCCCAGTTCAACGATGTTCTCATTTGCTCTTGTTGTCTTTCATCTGTTTCCTGATGCTACCTTGCTGATGTGGGAAACAGCAATCAAGTATAATAAATAGGAAATATATATGTGTGTGTATGAGTGGATGGATCTTTCTTTATATGTTTCGTGGTGGTACCATGCTGTTGCAGGAAATAGCAATCAAGTATAATAGATAGAAAAATAAATAATGTATGTATATGTGTGTATGTGGATTGAACCAGGGCATGTGAAACATCTGGGGTAAACCATGGAAAGTTTTGTAGGGCTTGGATATGGAATGGGAGCTGTGGTTTTGATGCATTACACATAGCAGCTAGAGACTAAGTGTGAGCGAATGTGGCCTTTTTCGTCTGTTCCTGGCACTGCCTCGCTGGAAAGGGGGGAAATGCTATTTTGATTGTGGCAGGGAAAGGAACCCAGATGTTTTGGCTCTGAGTGAAACAAAGCCCAATGGTAAAGGGGAAGAGTGGTTTGGGAATGTCTTGAGTAAAGTCAGGGATTAGTGAGAGGACAAGAGCAAAGGAAGGAATAGCACTCCTGAAGCAGGAATTGTGGAAATATGTGATAGAGTGTAGGAAAGTAAACTAGATTGATATGGGTAAAACTGAAAGTGGATGGAGAGAGATGGGTGATTATTGGTGCCTATGCACCTGGGCATAAGAAAGATCATGAGAGGCAAGTGTTTTGGGAGCAACTGAGTGAGTGTGTTAGCAGCTTTGATGTATGAGACCAGGTTATAGTGATGGGTGATTTGAATGTAAAGGTGAGTAATGTGACAGTTGAGGGTATACTTGGCGTACATGGGGTGTTCAGTGTTGTGAATGGAAATGGTGAAGAGCTTGTTGATTTTTGTGCTGAAAAGGACTGGTGATTGGGAACACCTGGTTTAAAAAGAAAGATATACATAAATATACTTATGTGAGTAGGAGAGATGGCCAGAGGGTGCTATTGGATTACGTGTTAATTGATAGGCTTGTAAAAGAGAGACTTTGGATGTTAATATGTTGAGAGGGGCAACTGGAGGGATGTCTGATCATTATCTTGTGGAGGCAAAGGTGAAGACTTGTAAGAAGTATTCAGAAAAGAAGAGAGAATGTTGGGGTGAAGAGAGTGGTGAGAGAAAGTGAGCTTGGAAAGGAGACTTGAGTGAGGAAGTACCAGGAGAGGTTGAGAGCAGATTGGCAAAAGGTAAGAGCAAATGGGGGAGGAATGTGGTGTATTTAGGGAAGCAGTGATAGCTTGCGCAAAAGATGCATTTGGCATGAGAAGCGTGGGAGGTGGGCAGATAAGAAAGGGTAGTGAATGGTGGGATGAAGTAATTTTATTAGTGAAAGAGAAGTTATAGATGTTTCGACGGCTTTTGCAGGATAGTTGTGCAAATGACTGGGAGATGTATACAGAAAAGCGACAGGAGGTCAAGAGAAAGGTGCAAGAAGTGGAAAAGAGGGCAAATGAGAGTTGGGGTGAGATAGTATCGTTAAATTCTAGGGAAAATAAAACTGTTTTGGAAGGAGGTAAATAAAGTGCGTAAGACAAGAGAACAAATGAGAACATTGATAAAGGGGCAGATGGGGAGGTAATAACAAGTAGTAATGAGGCGAGAAGGAGATGGAGTGAATATCTCGAAGGTTTGTTGAATGTGTTTAATGATAGAGTGGCAGATACAGGGTGTTTTGGTCGGGGTGGTGTGTGAAGTCAGAGGGATCATGGAGAATGGTTTGGTGAAGAGAGAAGAGGTAGTGAAAGCATTGCATAAGATGAAAGCTGACAAGTTGGCAGGTTTGGATGGGATTGCAGTGGAATTTATTAAAAAAGTGGGTGACATGTTGTTGATTGGTTGGTAAGGATATTCAGTGTATTTATGGCTCATGGTGAAGTGCCTGAGGATTGGCGGAATGTATGCATAGTGCCATTATACATAGGCAAAGAAGGTAACAGATGGTAACAGATGGATCTGTATGTTGCATTTATGAATCTGGAGAAGGCATATGATTGGGTGAATAGGGATGCTTTGTGGAAGGTGTTAAGAGTATATGGTGTGGGAGGTGAGTTGCTAGAAGCAGTGAAAAGTTCTTACCAAGGATGGAAGGCATGTGTATGGGTAGGAAGAGATGAAAGTGATTGGCTCCCAGTGAATATCGGTCTGCGGCAGGGGTGCGTGATGTCTCCATGGTTATATAATTTGTTTATGGATGGGATAGTTAGGGTGGTGAATGCAAGAGTTATGGAGAGAGGGGCAAGTATGCAGTCTGTTGTGGATGAGAGGGCTTGGGAAGTTAGTCAGTTGTTCTTCATTGATGATACGGCGCTGGTTGGTGATTCCGGTGAGATACTGCAGAAGTTGGTGACTGAGTTTGGTAAAGTGTGTGAAAGAAGAAAGTTGAGAGTAAATGTGAATAAGAGCAAAGTTATTAGGTTCAGTAGGGTTGAAGGACAAGTTAATTCGGAGATATTGGAGATAGTTTGAATAGAGAAAAACTGATGGAAGTGAACTGTTTTAGATATCTGGGAGTGGACTTTAGCAGCGGATGGAACCATGGAAGTGGTAGTGAGTCACAGGGTGGGGGAGGGAGTGAAGGTTCAGGGAGAGTTGAAGAATGTGTGGATGGCGAGATCTCGAAGAGCAAAAATGGATATGTTTGAAGGAATAGTGGTTCCAACAATGTTATATGGTTGCGAGGCATGGGCTATATATAGGGTTGTGTGCAGGAGGGTGGATGTGTTGGAAATGTAATGTTTGTGGACAATATGTGGTGTGAGGTGATTTGATGGAGTAAGTAATGAAAGGGTAAGATATATGTGTGGTAATAAAACGAGTGTGGTTGAGAGAGCAGAAGAGGGTGTGTTGAAATGGTTTGGACACATGGGGAGAATGAGTGAGGAAAAATTGACAAAGAGAATATATGTGTCAGAGGTGGAGGGAACAAGAAGAGGGAAACCAAACTGGAGGTGGAAGGATGGAGTGGAAAAGATTTTGAGCCTGAACATACAGGAGGGTGAAAGGCATGCAAGGAATAGAGTGCATTTGAATGATGTGGTATACCAGGGTTGATGTGCAGTCAATGGATTGAACTAGGGCATGTGAAGCGTCTTTGGTAAACCATGGAAAGGCCTGTGAGGCCTGGATGTGGAAAGGGAGCTGTGGTTTCGGTGAATTACCCGTGACAGCTAGAGACTGAATGTGAACGAATGAGGCTTTTTTTTCTGTTCCTGGCACTACCTCGCTGGAAAGGGCAGGGGATACTATTTCGTGTGTGGCGACAGGAATGGATGAAGAAAGCAAGTATGGCTATATGTATGTGCATATATGTGGATGTCTAAGTATGTTATATATATATTATACTTTATCACTGTCTCCCACTTTAGCAAGGTAGCGCAAGGAAACAGACAAAGAATGGCCCAACCCATCTTCGTGCACATGCCTATAGATAAATGCCCACACACGCACTTATACATACCTATACATTTCAACATATACATATATATATATATACATACACAGACATATACATCTGTGCATATTCATACATGCTACCTTTATCCATTCTTACCACCACCTTGCCACACATGAAATGGCACCCCCCTCCCCTCGCTACGTGCGAGGTAGCTTTAGGAAAAGACAACAAAGGCCACATTCGTTCACACTCAGTCTCTCTCTGTCATGTGTAATCCATCAAAACCACAGCTCCCTTTCCACATCCAGGGCCCACAAAACTTTCCATAGTTTACCCCAGATGCTTCACATGCCCAGGTTCAATCCATTGACCACACGTCCACCCCGTATACCACATCGTTCCAATTCACTCTATTCCTTGCATGCCCTTCACCATCCTGTATGTTCAGGCCTCGATCATTCAAAATCTTTTTCACTCTATCCTTCCACTTCCAATTTGGTCACCCACTTCTCCTCGTTCCCTCCACCTCTGATACATATATTGTCTTTGTCAGTCTTTCCTCACTCATTCTCTCCATGTGACCAAACCATTTCAATACACCCTACTCTGCTCTCTCAACAACACTTTTTATTACCACTCTTCTCTCTTACCCTTTCATTACTTACTCGATCAAACCACCTTGCACCACATATTGTCCTCAAACATCTCATTTCCAACACATCCACCCTCCTCCACACAACCCTATTTACAGCCCATGCCTCACAACCATATAACATTGTTGAAACCACTATTCCTTCAAACATACCCATTTTTGCTCTCGGAGACAACATTCTCGCCTTTCACACATTCTTCAACGCTCCCAGAATCTTCGCCCCCTCCTCCACCCTGGGACTCGATTCTGCTTCCATGGTTCTATCCGCTGCCAAATCCACACCCAGATATCTAAAACACTTCACTTTCTCCAGTTTTTCTCCATTCAAACTTACCTCCCAATTGACTTGTCCCTCAACCCTGCTGATCCTAATAACCTTGCTCTTATTCACATTTACTCTCAGCTTTCTTCTTTCACACACTTTACCAAACTCAGTCCCCAACTTCTCACCCGAATCAGCCACCAACGCTGTATCATCAGTGAACAACAGCTGGCTCACTTCCCAAGCCCTTTCATCCCAACAGACTGTATACTCATCCCTCTCTCCAAAACACTTGAATTTACCTCCCTAACCACCTCATCCATAAACTAATTAAACAGACCGACCTTCACTGAGAACCTATCACTCTCCTCTCTTCCTATTTGTACATATGCTTGACATTTTTCATAAAAACTTTTCACTGCTTCCAGCAGCTTTTTTTCCCCAAACCATATACTATACTCTTAAGACCTTCCGCAAAGCATCTCTATCAACCCTGTCATATGCTCTCTCCAGATCCATAAATGCTACTTACAAAACCATCTGTTTTTGTAAATATTTCTCATACACATTCTTTAAATATACATACCTATACATCTCAACGTCTACATATATATATATGTACACACACAGACGTATACATATATACACATGTACATAATTCATACTGTCTTCCTTTATTCATTCCCATCGCCACCCCGCCACAAATGAAATAACAACCCCCTCCCCCCGCATATGTGTGAGGTAGCGCTAGGAAAAGACAACAAAGGCCACATTCATTTATACATGACAGCTAGAGACTGAGTGTGAATGAATGTGGCCTTTGTTGTCTTTTCCTAGCGCTACCTTGCACACATGCGGGGGAAGGGGGTTGTTATTTCATTTGTGGCGAGATGGCGATGGGAATGAATAAAGGCAGACAATATGAATTATGTATATGTGCATATACTTAGAAAAGCAAATGGATTTGTATGTAGCATTTATGGATCTGGAGAAGGCATATGATAGAGTTGATAGAGATGCTCTGTGGAAGGTATTAAGAATATATGGTGTGGGAGGCAAGTTGTTAGAAGCAGTGAAAAGTTTTTATCGAGGATGTAAGGCATGTGTACGGGTAGGAAGAGAGGAAAGTGATTGGTTCTCAGTGAATGTAGGTTTGCGGCAGGGGTGTGTGATGTCTCCATGGTTGTTTAATTTGTTTATGGATGGGGTTGTTAGGGAGGTGAATGCAAGAGTTTTGGAAAGAGGGGCAAGTATGAAGTCTGTTGGGGACGAGAGAGCTTGGGAAGTGAGTCAGTTGATGTTCGCTGATGATACAGCGCTGGTGGCTGATTCATGTGAGAAACTGCAGAAGCTGGTGACTGAGTTTGGTAAAGTGTGTGAAAGAAGAAAGTTAAGAGTAAATGTGAATAAGAGCAAGGTTATTAGGTACAGTAGGGTTGAGGGTCAAGTCAACTGGGAGGTGAGTTTGAATGGAGAAAAACTGGAGGAAGCGAAGTGTTTTAGATATCTGGGAGTGGATCTGGCAGCGGATGGAAACATGGAAGCGGAAGTGGATCATAGGGTGGGGGAGGGGGCGAAAATTCTGGGAGCCTTGAAGAATGTGTGGAAGTCGAGAACATTATCTCGGAAAGCAAAAATGGGTATGTTTGAAGGAATAGTGGTTCCAACAATGTTGTATGGTTGCGAGGCGTGGACTATGGATAGAGTTGTGTGCAGGAGGATGGATGTGCTGGAAATGAGATGTTTGAGGACAATGTGTGGTGTTAGGTGGTTTGATTGAGTAAGTAACGTAAGGGTAAGAGAGATGTGTGGAAATAAAAAGAGCGTGGTTGAGAGAGCAGAAGAGGGTGTTTTGAAATGGTTTGGTCACATGGAGAGAATGAGTGAGGAAAGATTGACCAAGAGGATATATGTGTCGGAGGTGGAGGGAACGAGGAGAAGAAGGAGACCAAATTGGAGGTGGAAAGATGGAGTGAAAAAGATTTTGTGTGATCAGGGCCTGAACATGCAGGAGGGTGAAAGGAGGGCAAGGAATAGAGTGAACTGGAGCGATGTGGTATACCGGGGTTGACGTGCTGTCAGTGGATTGAATCAAGGCATGTGAAGCGTCTGGGGTAAACCATGGAAAGCTGTGTAGGTATGTATATTTGCGTGTGTGGACGTATGTATATACATGTGTATGGGGGTGGGTTGGGCCATTTCTTTCGTCTGTTTCCTTGCGCTACCTCGCAAACGCGGGAGACAGCGACAAAGCAAAAAAAAAAAAAAAAATGTATATGTCTGTGTGTGTACATATATGAATATGTTGAGATGTATAGGTATGTATATTTGTGTGTGTGGACGTGTATGTATATACATGTGTTTCATGTGGGTGGGTTGGGTCATTCTTTCATCTGTTTCCTTGCGCTACCTCGCTAACGTGGGAGACAGCGACAAAGCAAAATAAATGAAAAATAAATATTCTTTAAAGCAAACACCTGATCCACACATCCTCTGCCACTTCTGAAACCACACTGCTCTTCCTCAATCTGATGCTCATTATATGCCTGCATCCTTAATCAGTACCCTCCCATGCTCATTATATGCCTGCATCCTTAATCAGTACCCTCCCATACAGTTTCCCAGTAATACTCATCAAAATTATGCCTCTGGTTTGAACTCTCTCCTTTATCACCTTTGACTTTGTACAATGGCACTATGCATGTATTCTGCCAATCCTCAGGCACTTCACCCTGATCCATACGTATGTTGAATATCCTTACCAACCAGTCAACATCACAGTCATCTCCTTTCTTATCAGATTTACTGCAATACCCAAACCTGCCATCTTGCTGGATTTCATTTTCCACAAAGCTTTCACTACCTTGCTCTCTCTTAACCAAATCATTCTTCCTGACCCTCTCACTTCACACACCACCCCACCCAAAACACCCTATATCTGCCACTTTGTCATCAAACACAGTCAATAAACCTTTGAAATACTCCATCTCCTCCTCACTTCATCATTACCTGTTATTACTCCCCCCGCCCCCTTCACTGGTGTTCCCATTTATTCTTTTGTTTTACGCACGTTATTTACCTCCTTCCAAAGCATCGTTTTTATTCCCCCCAAAATTTAATGATACTCCCCCATTTGCTCTCTTTTCTAAACCTTGTACCTTCCTCTTGACCTCCTGCTGCTCTCTCTTAAACATATCCCACTCCTTTGCACTCGTTCCAGGTAAGTATTGTCCTAACGCCTTTTTTCTCTTTCACTAACAACTTTACTTCATCATCCCACCACTCACTACCCTGTGTAATCTGCCCACCTCCCATCTTTCACATACCATCACTGCTTCCTCAAATTCATCCCATTCCTCACCCACTCCCCTTGCATCAGTTGCTCTCACCTTTTGCCATTCCACACTCAATCTCTCCCGGTACTTCCTCACACGTGTCTTGTCCAAGCTCACTTACCCTGACCACTCTCTTCCCAACATTTTCTCTTCTTTTTTGAAAAACTATAAATCTCCACCTTTGCATCCATAAGATAGTGGTCTGATATCTCTCCAGCTGCCCCGCTCACATATATGTACTTAATTTCATGGTTATTATCTGGTATATATACCAGGTTCTGAGTTATATTTTGTGCTTGGAGATAAAATGTTTAATGGTTTATGTTCATAACTTTGTACATAAAAGAAAATGTAAGAAAATTACAAATTCATTCCAGATGGCCTTGCTTGGCTGAAGTGTTTATTATTATTATTGTTGATATTATTATTATTATTATTATTATTATTATTATTATTACGTACGTGTACGTGTAGGAAGAGAGGAAAGTGATTGGTTCTCAGTGAATGTAGGTTTGTGGCAGGGGTGTGTGATGTCTCCATGGTTGTTTAATTTGTTTATGGATGGGGTTGTTAGGGAGGTAAATGCAAGAGTTTTGGAAAGAGGGGCAAGTATGAAGTCTGTTGGGGATGAGAGACCTTGGGAAGTGAGTCAGTTGTTGTTCGCTGATGATACAGCGCTGGTGGCTGATTCATGTGAGAAACTGCAGAAGCTGGTGACTGAGTTTGGTAAAGTGTGTGGAAGAAGAAAGTTAAGAGTAAATGTGAATAAGAGCAAGGTTATTAGGTACAGTAGGGTTGAGGGTCAAGTCAATTGGGAGGTGAGTTTGAATGGAGAAAAACTGGAGGAAGTTAAGTGTTTTAGATATCTGGGAGTGGATCTGTCAGCGGATGGAACCATGGAAGCGGAAGTGGATCATAGGGTGGGGGAGGGGGCGAAAATTCTGGGGGCCTTGAAGAATGTGTGGAAGTCGAGAACATTATCTCGGAAAGCAAAAATGGGTATGTTTGAAGGAATAGTGGTTCCAACAATGTTGGATGGTTGCGAGGCGTGGGCTATGGATAGAGTTGTGCGCAGGAGGATGGATGTGCTGGAAATGAGATGTTTGAGGACAATGTGTGGTGTGAGGTGGTTTGATCGAGTGAGTAACGTAAGGGTAAGAGAGATGTGTGGAAATAAAAAGAGCGTGGTTGAGAGAGCAGAAGAGGGTGTTTTGAAGTGGTTTGGGCACATGGAGAGGATGAGTGAGGAAAGATTGACCAAGAGGATATATGTGTCGGAGGTGGAGGGAACAAGGAGAAGAGGGAGACCAAATTGGAGGTGGAAAGATGGAGTGAAAAAGATTTTGTGTGATCGGGGCCTGAACATGCAGGAGGGTGAAAGGAGGGCAAGGAATAGAGTGAATTGGAGCGATGTGGTATACCGGGGTTGACGTGCTGTCAGTGGATTGAATCAAGGCATGTGAAGCGTCTGGGGTAAGCCATGGAAAGCTGTGTAGGTATGTATATTTGCGTGTGTGGACGTATGTATATACATGTGTATGGGGGTGGGTTGGGCCATTTCTTTCATCTGTTTCCTTGCGCTACCTTGCAAACGCGGGAGACAGCGAAAAAGTATAATAAAAAAAATAATATTATTATTGTTATTCTTATTATTATTAATAATATTATTAATGGTTGCGAGGCGTGGGCTATGGATAGAGTTGTGCGCAGGAGGGTGGATGTGCTGGAAATGAGATGTTTGAGGCCAATGTGTGGTGCGAGGTGGTTTGATCGAGTAAGTAATGTAAGGGTAAGAGAGATGTGTGGAAATAAAAAGAGCGTGGTTGAGAGAGCAGAAGAGGGTGTTTTGAAATGGTTTGGGCACATGGAGAGAATGAGTGAGGAAAGATTGACCAAGAGGATATATGTGTCAGAGGTGGAGGGAACGAGGAGAAGTGGGAGACCAAATTGGAGGTGGAAAGATGGAGTGAAAAAGATTTTGTGTGATCGGGGCCTGAACATACAGTAGGGTGAAAGGCAGGCAAGGAATAGAGTGAATTGGATCAATGTGGTATACCGGGGTTGACGTGCTGTCAGTGGATTGAATCAGGGCATGTGAAGCGTCTGGGGTAAACCATGGAAAGTTGTGTGGGGCCTGGATGTGGAAAGGGAGCTGTGGTTTCGGGCATTATTGCGTGGCAGCTAGAGACTGAGTGTGAACGAATGAGGTCTTTGTTGTCTTTTCCTAGTGCTACCTCGCACACATGAGGGGGAGGGGGAAGGTATTCCATGTGTGGCGAGGTGGCGATGGGAGTGAATGGGGGCAGTGTGAATTGTGTGCATGGGTATATATGTATGTGTCTGTGTATGTATATATATTTGTACATTGAGATGTATAGGTATGTATATTTGCGTGTGTGTATACATTGTGTATGGGGGTGGGTTGGGCCATTTCTTTCGTCTGTTTCCATGTGCTACCTCGCAAACGCGGGAGACAGCGACAAAGCAAAATAAATAATAAATAATGGATGGTATTGCAGTGGAATTTGTTAAAAAAGGGGGTGACTGTATTGTTGACTGGTTGGGAAGGTTATTTAATGCATGTATGACTCATGGTGAGGTGCCTGAGGATTGGCAGAATGCATGCATAGTGCCATTGTACAAAGGCAAAGGGGATAAGAGTGAGTGCTCAAATTACAGAGGTATAAGTTTGTTGAGTATTCCTGGTAAATTATATGGGAGGGTATTGATTGAGAGGGTGAAGGCATGTACAGAGCATCAGATTGGGGAAGAGCAGTGTGGTTTCAGAAGTGGTAGAGGATGTGTGGATCAGGTGTTTGCTTTGAAGAATGTATGTGAGAAATACTTAGAAAAGCAAATGGATTTGTATGTAGCATTTATGGATCTGAAGAAGGCATATGATAGAGTTAATAGAGATGCTCTGTGGAAGGTATTAAGAATATATGGTGTGGGAGGCAAGTTGTTAGAAGCAGTGAAAAGTTTTTATCGAGGATGTGAGGCATGTGTACGTGTAGGAAGAGAGGAAAGTGATTGGTTCTCAGTGAATGTAGGTTTGTGGCAGGGGTGTGTGATGTCTCCATGGTTGTTTAATTTGTTTATGGATGGGGTTGTTAGGGAGGTGAATGCAAGAGTTTTGGAAAGAGTGGCAAGTATGAAGTCTGTTGTGGATGAGAGAGCTTGGGAAGTGAGTCAGTTGTTGTTTGCTGAAGATACAGCGCTGGTGGCTGATTCATGTGAGAAACTGCAGAAGCTGGTGACTGAGTTTGGTAAAGTGTGTGAAAGAAGAAAGTTAAGAGTAAATGTGAATAAGAGCAAGGTTATTAGGTACAGTAGGGTTGAGGGTCAAGTCAATTGGGAGGTTAGTTTGAATGGAGAAAAACTGGAGGAAGTAAAGTGTTTTAGATATCTGGGAGTGGATCTGGCAGCGGATGGAACCATGGAAGTGGAAGTGAATCATAGGGTGGGGGAGGGGGCAAAAATCCTGGGAGCCTTGAAGAATGTGTGGAAGTCGAGAACATTATCTCGGAAAGCAAAAATGGGTATGTTTGAAGGAATAGTGGTTCCAACAATGTTGTATGGTTGTGAGGCGTGGGCTATGGATAGAGTTGTGCGCAGGAGGGTGGATGTGCTGGAAATGAGATGTTTGAGGACAATGTGTGGTGTGAGGTGGTTTGATCGAGTAAGTAATGTAAGGGTAAGAGAGATGTATGGAAATAAAAAGAGCGTGGTTGAGAGAGCAGAAGAGGGTGTTTTGAAATGGTTTGGGCACATGGAGAGAATGAGTGAGGAAAGATTGACCAAGAGGATATATGTGTCGGAGGTGGAGGGAACGAGGAGAAGTGGGAGACCAAATTGGAGGTGGAAAGATGGAGTGAAAAAGATTTTCAGTGATCGGGGCTTGAACATGCAGGAGGGTGAAAGGCGGGCAAGGAATAGAGTGAATTGGATTGATGTGGTATACCGGGGTTGATGTGCTGTCAGTGGATTGAATCAGGACATGTGAAGCGTCTGGGGTAAACCATGGAAAGTTGTGTGGGGCCTGGATGTGGAAAGGGAGCTGTGGTTTCAGGCATTATTGCGTGGCAGCTAGAGACTGAGTGTGAACGAATGGGGCCTTTGTTGTCTTTTCTTAGTGCTACCTCGCACACATGAGGGGAGAGGGGGATGGTATTCCATGTGTGGCGAGGTGGCGATGGGAGTGAATGGGGGCAGACAGTGTGAATTGTGTGCATGGGTATATATGTATGTGTCTGTGTATGTATATATATGTGTACATTGAGATGTATAGGTTTGTATATTTGCGTGTGTGGACGTGTGTGTGTGTATACATTGTGTATGGGGGTGGGTTGGGCCATTTCTTTCTTCTGTTTCCTTGCGCTACCTCGCAAATGCGGGAGACAGCGACAAAGCAAAATAAATATAAGTATATTATTATTATCCCTGGGGATAGGGGAGAAAGAATACTTCCCAGGCATTCCTCATGTGTCATAGAAGGCGACTAAAAGGGACGGGAGCGGGGGAGCTAGAAACCCTCCCCTCCTTGTATTTTAACTTTCTAAAAGGGGAAACAGAAGGAGTCACACAGGGAGTGCTCATCCTCCTCAAAGGCTCAGATTGGGGTGTCTAAATGTGTGTGGATGTAACCAAGATGAGAAAAAAGGAGAGATAGGTAGTATGTTTCAGGAAAGGAACCTGGATGTTTTCCCTCCAAGTGAAACGAAGCTCAAGGGTAAAGGGGAAGAGTGGTTTGGAAATGTCTTAGGAGTAAAATCAGGGGTTAGTGAGAGGACAAGAGCAAGGGAAGGAGTAGCACTACTCCTGAAACAGGAGTGGTGGGAGTATGTGATAGAGTGTAAGAAAGTAAACTCTAGATTGATATGGGTAAAACTGAAAGCTGAGGGAGAGAGATGGGTGATTATTGGTGCATATGCACCTGGGCATGAGAAGAAAGATCATGAGAGGCAAGTGTTTTGGGAGCAGCTGAATGAGTGCTTTAGTGGTTTTGATGGACGAGACCGGGTTATAGTGATGGGTGATTTGAATGCAAAGGTGAGTTATGTGGCAGCTGAGGGAATAATTGGTATACATGGGGTGTTCAGTGTTTTAAATGGAAATGGTGAAGAGCTTGTAGATTTATATGCTGAAAAAGGACTGGTGATTGGGAATACCTGGTTTAAAAAGAGAGATATACATAAGTATACGTATATAAGTAGGAGAGATGGCCAGAGAGCGTTATTGGATTATGTGTTAATTGATAGACGCGCGAAAGAGAGACTTTTGGATGTTAATGTGCTGAGAGGTGCAACTGGAGGGATGTCTGATCATTATCTTGTGGAGGCGAAGGTGAAGATTTGTAGAAGTTTTCAGAAAAGAAGAGAGAATGTTGGGGTGAAGAGAGTGGTGAGAGTAAGTGAGCTTGGGAAGACTTGTGTGAGGAGGTACCAGGAGAGACTGAGTACAGAATGGAAAAAGGTGAGAACAAAGGACGTAAGGGGAGTGGGGGAGGAATGGGATGTATTTAGGGAAGCAGTGATAGTTTGTGCAAAAGATGCTTGTGGCATGAGAAGCATGGGAGGTGGGCAGATTAGAAAGTGTAGCGAGTGGTGGAATGAAAAAGTAACATTATAAGTGAAAGAGAAGAGAGAGGCATTTGGATTATTTTGCAGGGAAATAAAGCAAATGAGTGGGAGATGTATAAAAGAAAGAGGCAGGAGGTCAAGAGAAAGGTGCAAGAGGTGAAAAAGAGGGCAAATGAGAGTTGGGGTGAGAGAGTATCATTAAATTTTAGGGAGAATAAAAAGATGTTTTGGAAGGAGGTATATAAAGTGCGTAAGACAAAGGAACAAATAGGAACTTCAGTGAAGGGGGCAAATGGGGAGGTGATAGGAAGTAGTGGTGATGTGAGAAGGAGATGGAGTGAGTATTTTGAAGGTTTGTTGAATGTGTTTGATGATAGAGTGGCAGATATAGGGTGTTTTGGTTGAGGTGGTGTGCAAAGTGAAAGGGTTAGGGAAAATGATTTCGTAAACAGAAAAGAGGTATTAAAAGTTTCGCGGAAGATGAAAGCCAGCAAGGCAGCAGGTTTGGATGGTATTGCAGTGGAATTTATTAAAAAAGGGGATGACTGTGTTGTTGACTGGTTGGTAAGGTTATTTAATGTATGTATGATTCATGGTGAGGTGCCTGAGGATTGGCAGAATGCTTGCATAGTGCCATTGTATAAAGGGGACAAAGATTGGTGCTCAAATTACAGAGGTATAAGTTTGTTGAGTATTCCTGGTAAATTATATGGGAGGGTATTGATTGAGAGGGTGAAGGCATGTACAGAGCATCAGATTGGGGAAGAGTAGTGAGGTTTCAGAAGTGGTAGAGGATGTGTGGATCAGGTGTTTGCTTTGAAGAATGTATGTGAGAAATACTTAGAAAAGCAAATGGATTTGTGTGTAGCATTTATGGATCTGGAGAAGGCATATGATAGAGTTGATAGAGATGCTCTGTGGAAGGTATTAAGAATATATGGTGTGGGAGGCAAGTTGTTAGAAGCAGTGAAAAGTTTTTATCGAGGATGTGAGGCATGTGTACGTGTAGGAAGAGAGGAAAGTGATTGGTTCTCAGTGAATGTAGGTTTGCGACAGGGGTGTGTGATGTCTCCATGGTTGTTTAATTTGTTTATGGATGGGGTTGTTAGGGAGGTGAATGCAAGAGTTTTGGAAAGAGGGGCAAGTATGAAGTCTGTTGTGGATGAGAGAGCTTGGGAAGTGAGTCAGTTGTTGTTCGCTGATGATACAGCACTGGTGGCTGATTCATGTGAGAAACTGCAGAAGCTGGTGACTGAGTTTGGTAAAGTGTGTGAAAGAAGAAAGTTGAGAGTAAATGTAAATAAGAGCAAGGTTATTAGGTACAGTAGGGTTGAGAGTCAAGTCAATTGGGAGGTAAGTTTGAATGGAGAAAAACTGGAGGAAGTGAACTGTTTTAGATATCTGGGAGTGGATTTGGCAGCAGATGGGACCATGGAAGCGGAAGTGAATCATAGGATGGGTAGGGGGCGAAAATTCTGGGAGCCTTGAAGAATGTGTGGAAGTCGAGAACATTATCTCGGAAAGCAAAAATGGGTATGTTTGAAGGAATAGTGGTTCCAACAATGTTGGATGGTTGCGAGGCGTGGGCTATGGATAGAGTTGTGCGCAGGAGGATGGATGTGCTGGAAATGAGATGTTTGAGGACAATGTGTGGTGTGAGGTGGTTTGATCGAGTGAGTAACGTAAGGGTAAGAGAGATGTGTGGAAATAAAAAGAGCGTGGTTGAGAGAGCAGAAGAGGGTGTTTTGAAGTGGTTTGGGCACATGGAGAGATGAGTGAGGAAAGATTGACCAAGAGGATATATGTGTCGGAGGTGGAGGGAACAAGGAGAAGAGGGAGACCAAATTGGAGGTGGAAAGATGGAGTGAAAAAGATTTTGTGTGATCGGGGCCTGAACATGCAGGAGGGTGAAAGGAGGGCAAGGAATAGAGTGAATTGGAGCGATGTGGTATACCGGGGTTGACGTGCTGTCAGTGGATTGAATCAAGGCATGTGAAGCGTCTGGGGTAAGCCATGGAAAGCTGTGTAGGTATGTATATTTGCGTGTGTGGACGTATGTATATACATGTGTATGGGGGTGGGTTGGGCCATTTCTTTCATCTGTTTCCTTGCGCTACCTTGCAAACGCGGGAGACAGCGAAAAAGTATAATAAAAAAAATAATATTATTATTGTTATTATTATTATTATTAATAATATTATTAATGGTTGCGAGGCGTGGGCTATGGATAGAGTTGTGCGCAGGAGGGTGGATGTGCTGGAAATGAGATGTTTGAGGCCAATGTGTGGTGCGAGGTGGTTTGATCGAGTAAGTAATGTAAGGGTAAGAGAGATGTGTGGAAATAAAAAGAGCGTGGTTGAGAGAGCAGAAGAGGGTGTTTTGAAATGGTTTGGGCACATGGAGAGAATGAGTGAGGAAAGATTGACCAAGAGGATATATGTGTCAGAGGTGGAGGGAACGAGGAGAAGTGGGAGACCAAATTGGAGGTGGAAAGATGGAGTGAAAAAGATTTTGTGTGATCGGGGCCTGAATATACAGGAGGGTGAAAGGCAGGCAAGGAATAGAGTGAATTGGATCAATGTGGTATACCGGGGTTGACGTGCTGTCAGTGGATTGAATCAGGGCATGTGAAGCGTCTGGGGTAAACCATGGAAAGTTGTGTGGGGCCTGGATGTGGAAAGGGAGCTGTGGTTTCGGGCATTATTGCGTGGCAGCTAGAGACTGAGTGTGAACGAATGAGGTCTTTGTTGTCTTTTCCTAGTGCTACCTCGCACACATGAGGGGGAGGGGGAAGGTATTCCATGTGTGGCGAGGTGGCGATGGGAGTGAATGGGGGCAGTGTGAATTGTGTGCATGGGTATATATGTATGTGTCTGTGTATGTATATATATTTGTACATTGAGATGTATAGGTATGTATATTTGCGTGTGTGTATACATTGTGTATGGGGGTGGGTTGGGCCATTTCTTTCGTCTGTTTCCATGCGCTACCTCGCAAACGCGGGAGACAGCGACAAAGCAAAATAAATAATAAATAATGGATGGTATTGCAGTGGAATTTGTTAAAAAAGGGGGGTGACTGTATTGTTGACTGGTTGGGAAGGTTATTTAATGCATGTATGACTCATGGTGAGGTGCCTGAGGATTGGCAGAATGCATGCATAGTGCCATTGTACAAAGGCAAAGGGGATAAGAGTGAGTGCTCAAATTACAGAGGTATAAGTTTGTTGAGTATTCCTGGTAAATTATATGGGAGGGTATTGATTGAGAGGGTGAAGGCATGTACAGAGCATCAGATTGGGGAAGAGCAGTGTGGTTTCAGAAGTGGTAGAGGATGTGTGGATCAGGTGTTTGCTTTGAAGAATGTATGTGAGAAATACTTAGAAAAGCAAATGGATTTGTATGTAGCATTTATGGATCTGAAGAAGGCATATGATAGAGTTAATAGAGATGCTCTGTGGAAGGTATTAAGAATATATGGTGTGGGAGGCAAGCTGTTAGAAGCAGTGAAAAGTTTTTATCGAGGATGTGAGGCATGTGTACGTGTAGGAAGAGAGGAAAGTGATTGGTTCTCAGTGAATGTAGGTTTGTGGCAGGGGTGTGTGATGTCTCCATGGTTGTTTAATTTGTTTATGGATGGGGTTGTTAGGGAGGTGAATGCAAGAGTTTTGGAAAGAGGGGCAAGTATGAAGTCTGTTGTGGATGAGAGAGCTTGGGAAGTGAGTCAGTTGTTGTTTGCTGAAGATACAGCGCTGGTGGCTGATTCATGTGAGAAACTGCAGAAGCTGGTGACTGAGTTTGGTAAAGTGTGTGAAAGAAGAAAGTTAAGAGTAAATGTGAATAAGAGCAAGGTTATTAGGTACAGTAGGGTTGAGGGTCAAGTCAATTGGGAGGTTAGTTTGAATGGAGAAAAACTGGAGGAAGTAAAGTGTTTTAGATATCTGGGAGTGGATCTGGCAGCGGATGGAACCATGGAAGTGGAAGTGAATCATAGGGTGGGGGAGGGGGCAAAAATCCTGGGAGCCTTGAAGAATGTGTGGAAGTCGAGAACATTATCTCGGAAAGCAAAAATGGGTATGTTTGAAGGAATAGTGGTTCCAACAATGTTGTATGGTTGTGAGGCGTGGGCTATGGATAGAGTTGTGCGCAGGAGGGTGGATGTGCTGGAAATGAGATGTTTGAGGACAATGTGTGGTGTGAGGTGGTTTGATCGAGTAAGTAATGTAAGGGTAAGAGAGATGTATGGAAATAAAAAGAGCGTGGTTGAGAGAGCAGAAGAGGGTGTTTTGAAATGGTTTGGGCACATGGAGAGAATGAGTGAGGAAAGATTGACCAAGAGGATATATGTGTCGGAGGTGGAGGGAACGAGGAGAAGTGGGAGACCAAATTGGAGGTGGAAAGATGGAGTGAAAAAGATTTTCAGTGATCGGGGCTTGAACATGCAGGAGGGTGAAAGGCGGGCAAGGAATAGAGTGAATTGGATTGATGTGGTATACCGGGGTTGATGTGCTGTCAGTGGATTGAATCAGGACATGTGAAGCGTCTGGGGTAAACCATGGAAAGTTGTGTGGGGCCTGGATGTGGAAAGGGAGCTGTGGTTTCAGGCATTATTGCGTGGCAGCTAGAGACTGAGTGTGAACGAATGGGGCCTTTGTTGTCTTTTCTTAGTGCTACCTCGCACACATGAGGGGAGAGGGGGATGGTATTCCATGTGTGGCGAGGTGGCGATGGGAGTGAATGGGGGCAGACAGTGTGAATTGTGTGCATGGGTATATATGTATGTGTCTGTGTATGTATATATATGTGTACATTGAGATGTATAGGTTTGTATATTTGCGTGTGTGGACGTGTGTGTGTGTATACATTGTGTATGGGGGTGGGTTGGGCCATTTCTTTCTTCTGTTTCCTTGCGCTACCTCGCAAATGCGGGAGACAGCGACAAAGCAAAATAAATATAAGTATATTATTATTATCCCTGGGGATAGGGGAGAAAGAATACTTCCCAGGCATTCCTCATGTGTCATAGAAGGCGACTAAAAGGGACGGGAGCGGGGGAGCTAGAAACCCTCCCCTCCTTGTATTTTAACTTTCTAAAAGGGGAAACAGAAGGAGTCACACAGGGAGTGCTCATCCTCCTCAAAGGCTCAGATTGGGGTGTCTAAATGTGTGTGGATGTAACCAAGATGAGAAAAAAGGAGAGATAGGTAGTATGTTTCAGGAAAGGAACCTGGATGTTTTCCCTCCAAGTGAAACGAAGCTCAAGGGTAAAGGGGAAGAGTGGTTTGGAAATGTCTTAGGAGTAAAATCAGGGGTTAGTGAGAGGACAAGAGCAAGGGAAGGAGTAGCACTACTCCTGAAACAGGAGTGGTGGGAGTATGTGATAGAGTGTAAGAAAGTAAACTCTAGATTGATATGGGTAAAACTGAAAGCTGAGGGAGAGAGATGGGTGATTATTGGTGCATATGCACCTGGGCATGAGAAGAAAGATCATGAGAGGCAAGTGTTTTGGGAGCAGCTGAATGAGTGCTTTAGTGGTTTTGATGGACGAGACCGGGTTATAGTGATGGGTGATTTGAATGCAAAGGTGAGTTATGTGGCAGCTGAGGGAATAATTGGTATACATGGGGTGTTCAGTGTTTTAAATGGAAATGGTGAAGAGCTTGTAGATTTATATGCTGAAAAAGGACTGGTGATTGGGAATACCTGGTTTAAAAAGAGAGATATACATAAGTATACGTATATAAGTAGGAGAGATGGCCAGAGAGCGTTATTGGATTATGTGTTAATTGATAGACGCGCGAAAGAGAGACTTTTGGATGTTAATGTGCTGAGAGGTGCAACTGGAGGGATGTCTGATCATTATCTTGTGGAGGCGAAGGTGAAGATTTGTAGAAGTTTTCAGAAAAGAAGAGAGAATGTTGGGGTGAAGAGAGTGGTGAGAGTAAGTGAGCTTGGGAAGACTTGTGTGAGGAGGTACCAGGAGAGACTGAGTACAGAATGGAAAAAGGTGAGAACAAAGGACGTAAGGGGAGTGGGGGAGGAATGGGATGTATTTAGGGAAGCAGTGATAGTTTGTGCAAAAGATGCTTGTGGCATGAGAAGCATGGGAGGTGGGCAGATTAGAAAGTGTAGCGAGTGGTGGAATGAAAAAGTAACATTATAAGTGAAAGAGAAGAGAGAGGCATTTGGATTATTTTGCAGGGAAATAAAGCAAATGAGTGGGAGATGTATAAAAGAAAGAGGCAGGAGGTCAAGAGAAAGGTGCAAGAGGTGAAAAAGAGGGCAAATGAGAGTTGGGGTGAGAGAGTATCATTAAATTTTAGGGAGAATAAAAAGATGTTTTGGAAGGAGGTATATAAAGTGCGTAAGACAAAGGAACAAATAGGAACTTCAGTGAAGGGGGCAAATGGGGAGGTGATAGGAAGTAGTGGTGATGTGAGAAGGAGATGGAGTGAGTATTTTGAAGGTTTGTTGAATGTGTTTGATGATAGAGTGGCAGATATAGGGTGTTTTGGTTGAGGTGGTGTGCAAAGTGAAAGGGTTAGGGAAAATGATTTCGTAAACAGAAAAGAGGTATTAAAAGTTTCGCGGAAGATGAAAGCCAGCAAGGCAGCAGGTTTGGATGGTATTGCAGTGGAATTTATTAAAAAAGGGGATGACTGTGTCGTTGACTGGTTGGTAAGGTTATTTAATGTATGTATGATTCATGGTGAGGTGCCTGAGGATTGGCAGAATGCTTGCATAGTGCCATTGTATAAAGGGGACAAAGATGGGTGCTCAAATTACAGAGGTATAAGTTTGTTGAGTATTCCTGGTAAATTATATGGGAGGGTATTGATTGAGAGGGTGAAGGCATGTACAGAGCATCAGATTGGGGAAGAGTAGTGAGGTTTCAGAAGTGGTAGAGGATGTGTGGATCAGGTGTTTGCTTTGAAGAATGTATGTGAGAAATACTTAGAAAAGCAAATGGATTTGTGTGTAGCATTTATGGATCTGGAGAAGGCATATGATAGAGTTGATAGAGATGCTCTGTGGAAGGTATTAAGAATATATGGTGTGGGAGGCAAGTTGTTAGAAGCAGTGAAAAGTTTTTATCGAGGATGTGAGGCATGTGTACGTGTAGGAAGAGAGGAAAGTGATTGGTTCTCAGTGAATGTAGGTTTGCGACAGGGGTGTGTGATGTCTCCATGGTTGTTTAATTTGTTTATGGATGGGGTTGTTAGGGAGGTGAATGCAAGAGTTTTGGAAAGAGGGGCAAGTATGAAGTCTGTTGTGGATGAGAGAGCTTGGGAAGTGAGTCAGTTGTTGTTCGCTGATGATACAGCACTGGTGGCTGATTCATGTGAGAAACTGCAGAAGCTGGTGACTGAGTTTGGTAAAGTGTGTGAAAGAAGAAAGTTGAGAGTAAATGTAAATAAGAGCAAGGTTATTAGGTACAGTAGGGTTGAGAGTCAAGTCAATTGGGAGGTAAGTTTGAATGGAGAAGAACTGGAGGAAGTGAACTGTTTTAGATATCTGGGAGTGGATTTGGCAGCAGATGGAACCATGGAAGCGGAAGTGAATCATAGGATGGGTAGGGGGCGAAAATTCTGGGAGCCTTGAAGAATGTGTGGAAGTCGAGAACATTACCTTGGAAAGCAAAAATGGGCATGTTTGAAGGAATAGTGGTTCCAACAATGTTGTATGGTTGCGAGGCGTGGGCTATGGATAGAGTTGTGCTGGAAATGAGATGTTTGTGGACAATATGTGGTGTGAGGTGGTTTGATTGAGTAAGTAATAATAGGGTAAGAGAGATGTGTGGTAATAAAAAGAGTGTGGTTAAGAGAGCAGAAGAGGGTGTTTTGAAATGGTTTGCTCACATGGAGAGAATGAGTGAGGAAAGATTGACAAACAGGATATATGTGTCAGAGGTGGAGGGAACGAGGAGAAGTGGGAGACTAAATTGGAGGTGGAAAGGTGGAGTAAAAAAGATTTTGAATGATCGGGGCCTGAACATGCAGGAGGGTGAAAGGCTTGCAAGGAATAGAGTGGATTGGAATGATGTGGTATACTGGGGTCGACGTGTTTTCAGTACTTGTATAGACGGGGCATCAAGTTAGATAGGTGCTTGTGATTTATATAAATTATGCAGTTTCAAGTTACTGACATAGCCCTTGTGAATAATGGAGGGATTTTAGTGGAATCTGTGGAAGTCATAGTGGTGGCTTTTAAGAAATGAAAGAATTAAAGATTTTAGGACAAAAGGCTCCAAGACTTCAGTCAAAATCCAGGCAGTTATAGATTTTTGATGCCTCTTCCCTATGCCATCTGCAAAAAGCAGCTGACTCAGTTCCTCAGCCCCACATCCTTAGCAGATAGCATCCCTGTCCCTTTCTCCAAAAACCTGACACTTACCTACCTCACCATCCTGTCCAGGAACAGATGAAGCAGCCAAGGCAACATTAACCATCCCTGTTAGAGACTCACCTTCACTGGGAGCCACTCCTCCATTCTAGTCACACATGACATATTGACTTACCCTCCTGGTAAAAAACGCATCACTATATTTGTAGCAGCTTTCATAGGCCATCTCTGTCAACCTTATCATGTACTTTCTCCACATCTATAAATATCACAAACTAATCTTTCTCAGTGTCCAAATATTTCTTGCACTAAGTAAACATCTTGTCCAAACATCACTATTACCACCACTAAAGTCACACTGAATCTCACTAATCAGATGTTCTGCACATGTCACCACCCTCTCAGTCATCACTCTGTTAACTTACCAGGTACACTTAACAGACTTATACTTCTATAACTCAAAAACTTTTTGTCACCCTTGCCCTTATACAAGGGCACCATGCATGCACTCTGCCAGTTCTCTGGCATCTCGCCTCGTGTCACACAAACATCAAACAGCTTGACAAGTCAAATGAGATACTCAACTAATAATCCTTCCCCTCATGCTGCTTTGTTAAACTAATTTAATACAAGAGTTTCACAATATCCTTTCTATTTACCATGACAGCCAACATGACTGTCTCACTAAGCACATCACCTTGTGTTAAACTTATGAGCTTTATCCCTATGTTTCCCAACACACCCTAAGCTATCCTCACTCCTCACATCTCTTCCTTGTCCCATCTTCTCCCTTCACATTTGTCTCATCTGCTCCCTTCACATTTGCCCCATCTGCTTTCTTTACACTTATCCTGTCTGCTTTTTCACCTTTGTCTCATATGCTCCCTTCACTCTTGCCCCATCAGTTCCCTTCACACGTTCCCACTGTTCTCTTCACACTTGCCCCATCTGCTCCCTTCACACTTGCTCCATCTCACTTTATACTTGTACCCACTGTTCTCTTCACTCTTGCTCCATCTGCTCCCTTCACACTTGCCCCATCTCACTTCACACTTGTTCCCACTGTTCTCTTCACTCTTGCTCCATCTTCTCCTTCACACTTGCCTCATCTGCTCTCTTCACACTTGCCCCACCTGCTCTCTTCATTCACTCTTGCTCCATCTGCTCTCTTCACACTTGCCCCATCTGCTCCCTTCACTCTTGCTCCAGCTGCTTCTTTCACACTTGCCCCATCAGCTCACTTCACACTTTTGCCCACTGTTCTCTTCACTCTTGCCTCATATGCTCCCTTCACTGTGCCCCATCTAATCTTCACTGTTGCCCCAGTAACTCCCTTGACTGTTGTCCCATCTGCTCCCTTCTCTCTTGTCCCATCTACTACCTTTACTGTTTTCTATCTGCTCCCTTCACTCCTGCTTCATCTGTTCCCTTCACTCTTGTTCCATCTGTACCTTTCACTGCTGCACCATATGCTTTCTTCACTGTTGCCCCATTTGCTCCCTTCACTCCTGCTCCATCTGTTCCTGTTGCTCATGTCCCATTTGCTCCTTTCACTGTTGCCCCATCAGTTCACCTTCACTCCTCTCCCATCTGCTTCTTTCACTCTTGCCCCATCTTCCTCCTTCACTGTTACATCATCTGCCTCTTTCATTCTTGCCCCATCTGCCTCCTTCACCCTTACACCACCTGTTTGCTTCACACTACTAATCCTCCCAAACTATTTTCTTGTTCGCTCTCAAGTTCAACATTCTTTCACCCCATTTCTCATGTTGCAGAAGGTAGTAGACTAGCACCAACCAGTAAAGTACTACTGCCACGGTGTTGGAAGGAATACTGACAGTGGTATGGTGTCCTAACACTGCAGTGGCTGTCACATTCCTTACCTTGTCCCAGGGTGCTGTCCTTCCTCTCTGCCTCATATACATGGGGAATGCTTAAACTCAATCCACAAACAAACTTTCTTCACACCCCTAAACACTCTGTGACAAATAGTTCATGGGATTCTTTAGGCTAATTCAAAAATTTCCTTTACATCTGAGGATGGGAGAATAATAAAGCTATCTAAACAGCTCCTGCATGTTGTATGAAAAGATTAATAGTGGCAAAAGCAGGGTGGCTGGAAACCTTCCCCTCTTCCATCTTGTTTTCCAAAGACAGCAGCAAAAAAGGAATCCATGTGAGGACTTGCCAGCAATGAAACCAAGATGTTCTACCTTTGAATGAAACAAAGATGAGGGGAAGAAGAATAGATTAGGAATGTCATATGGTTGAAGTCATGGGTTAGTAAGAGGACAGAAATGAAAGAAGGGAAGGCACTTCTGATAAAGGTGCTATGTGAAAGACTGTAAGAGAGTGAGTTTGAGACTGTCATAGGTTAGAATGAAAGTAGGTTAGGAAAGATAGACAACTGCAAGAGCATATGCATCTGGAACCGAAAAAAGTGAAGGTGGAAAGGGTGTACCTTGGGTGGGACTAAATGAATGCTTTGGTTGTTATTATGCAAGACCGTTAAGGGATCTAAATGCAAGGATGGGTAATATAGCAACTGAGGTTTATGAGGATCTGTGGCATAAATGAGAATTGTAAAAGGCTTGTTGTGTGCTGAGATGAAGGACAGGTGGAATGTCACAATTCTTCTTGGATGGCAAGTGTTAAAGTCTGTGGTCGGTATCAGAAGAGAGGAAATGACATCAGTGTGAATGAAGTGGCAAAATTAAGCATGTTCAGAAAAGAGGTCTGTGTGCTGCAACAGCAGGGGAGACTGAGCAGAGAACAGAATAAGGTGGAAGTAAAGAAACCTGTGTGTTACAACAGCAAGGGAGACTGAGCAAAGAATAGAACAAGGTGGAAGTAAAGAAACCTGTGTGTTACAACAGCAAGGGAGACTGAGCAAAGAATAGAACAAGGTGGAAGTAAAGAAACCTGTGTGTTACAACAGCAAGGGAGACTGAGCAAAGAATAGAACAAGGTGGAAGTAAAGAAACCTGTGTGTTACAACAGCAAGGGACACTGCCCAAAGAACAGAACAAGGTGGAAGTAAAGAAACCTGTGTGCTAAAACAGCAAGGGAGACTGAGCAAAGAATAGAACAAGTTGGGAGTAAAGAAACTAGGGGAGTTGAAGAGGATTGGAAGGATATCAGGGAACAATGCTTAAATCAATAGGTGAAGTGTTTGAATTGTGGGAGTATGAGAAACAGGAGTAAGAGGTGGAATGAGAAAGTTAAACTGTTTGTCAGTGAGAATGGAGCGGTGGAAGGAGGCTACATATGAAGAAGGAATGCAAGTGATTGGAAGAAGTATGAAAGTATGTAGCCAGAGATTAAAACCAGCAAGGTATGAAGGAGTGCAAATAATTGGGAGACGTATGAAAGTATGTAGCAAGAGGTAAAGACCAGTAAGGTATAAAGGAGTGCAAGTGATTGGGAGAAGTATGAAAGTATGTAGCAAGAGGTAAAGACCAGCAAGGTGTGAAGGAGTGCAAGTGATTGGAAGAAGTGTGAAAGTATGTAGCAAGAGGTAAAGACCAGCAGGTTATGAAGGAGTGCAAGTGATTGGGAGAAGTATGAAAGTATGTAGCAAGATATTAAGACCAGCAAGTTATGAAGGAGTGCAAGTGATTGGAAGAAGTATGAAAGTATGGGGCAAGAGGTTAAGAGCAGCAAGGTATGAAGGAGTGCAAGTGACTGGGAGAAGTATGAAAGTATGTGGCAAGAGGTTAAGAGCAAGGTATAAGAGCCAAAATAGATTAAACATTAGTGGAAATTTTCTATGATTCTGAGGAGGACTTCTATAAGCAATTAATAACTTCTATGTGATGTCATTGTAGTTTTCTACTATGAAATAATGTTGAAAACTCATTCATCAGTGGAAGTTTTTTTTTCATACTATTCGCCATTTCCTGCGTTAGCGCGGTACTGTTAAGAACAGAGGAATGAGCCTTTGAGGGAATATCCCCACTTGGCCCCCTTCTCTGTTCCTTCTTTTGGAAAATGAAAAACAAGAGGGGAGGATTTCCAGCCCCCCACTCCCTTCCCCTTTAGTCGACTTCTACAACACGCAGAGAATACGTGGGAAGTATTCTTTCTCCCCTATCCCCATGGGTTAATATTGTTCATGGTGAGATGAGAAACACATGGAGGATTCATATTTCCAATGATAGCAATATAGGATTAATGTTTTTGACAAGTAATATCTGAGGTAGAACTAATTTTTTCATACAATTATTGGTATAGGAGTCTTGAGCTTTCTACGGAAAGTGCTCGTAGTCTTTGTTTTTCCAAACACAGGTGACCAGGTCCCTCTATTCAGTTGATAAACATACCTGCATAAAGCCCAAAGATGAAGCATCCACGCCACTTTTCATCAACTGTCCATTTCAGGCAACTCATCCTTCTTTCAAACTGGCTGTAGCTGTTCCATCTCAAAAATGGAGAAAACGGTTACAATGATAGGTCACAACTGTTCACATTACTGATCCCATTAAGTTCAAAATTTATCACTATGAAAAGAAACATTCATCAAGTGTGTGGTTAACCTGAGTTGTTAACTTAGATCAAAGGTGCTCCTGAGCCCAATTCCCCTTACAAACCTTTTGTTGTCAGTTTTCCAGCAGAACCTTACATACCACAACAGCAGCCAGTACAGTCTGGTACACTGCTCACAAACTTTGTCAAGCACTTCCCTTAACCCTTAAATGACAAGTATTTCTAATGACTACTCACACTCGCAGAAAGAATATCCTTTATAAGTTGACAGAACTGGCATGCAGAAAAAAAAATCTACCTCTCTGCTGACCTAATGAAGTGTTCAGTAAGCAGGAGGAAGGTGGGTGACCTGCACATCTGAGGCAACCCTACCTCAGGACAAGATTGGAGGTCATGGAAGGCCTATTTGTTTGTTTTCCTGAACTTGACATTATACTCTACTTTCTCTTTTTACACTGGCACAGCACTAGTGTTGAATAATATGAATATGTATTTAAGTATTAGACTATGCATGCTAAATGAACTGCTAATATAAATGAAACTTTTTCAGTAATTTTCTTTTTTTAACATCATGGCAGTGCTACATACAGACAAACAACAGCCTCATTTGCACACATCCACTCTCCATCTACCATGTATAATGAAAACAAAGCCCACCATCCACAGCCAAACCCTAAAGACTATTCAATGATGTACTTTAATAGCCTCTACATCCTGGTTCAGCTCACTGACAGTATATCCCCCTCCCGTATACAACTTGAAATCATTCTATCTCATGCATGACTCTCATCTTCCTAAATCATCAGACCCAGATATCCCTATTTCACTTAATGCCTCCTTTCCTTCTTGGACTCTCTTTCCCTCTTCCTTCTTCCACTTCTAACATGCAGAATTCTTCTTCATTATTCTTCTTTACTCATCTCCATATACCCGAGCCATTTCGGCACAACCAAATCAGCCCTCTCAATCATACTCTGATTATTACTACATCTCTCTTATACTATAATTTCATATGCAATTAAACTGTCCAATATCACATATTGTCCTCCGGTTTTTCAGTTCCAACATGCCTGTCTTCCATTCTTTTGCATTAGTGGTATGACCCACACCTATATGACACTATCAGGAATATTGTGTCTTCAAACATATCCTTTCTTTGCCTTGACAGACAAGATCATCTCCTTCCACACAATCCTCAATGTACCCACGACTTAGCCCCCTCTCCTACCCTGAAACTTACTTCAGCCCCAAATGTTTCATCTACTGCCAACTCCAACCCTAAGTATCTAAAGCACTCCACTTCCTCTAGGTCCTCCCCATTCAGACCACTCTCAAACCATTCTGTCTAACTCCTTCCTGCACCCTATCACCTTGCTTCTGCCTACATTCCCTCTCAACATTCTCCCAAACTGTCATGTGGAAGAAATAACCTTGCATAACTATGCTTTATTTTTTATATATACATAACCTTAGGTTGATGGAAACTTCAGTAAAAATTACCAGGAAAGGAATAGGACACTTTTAAACAAAAAAAAACTAAAATATCCCTCCATGAATTGCTAGTCACTCCCACTCATAACACTGAATCTAACTAGAAAGTGTAATATACTATCCATAAATATATCCATGTCATTCACCACCAACATGCATGCACCTGTGTATGAAGGAAAAGGAGAGTGTAAAAATAAGCAAAAGTCAAAGAAATATACAAAGCCTTCCATATTCTTCCCACTCACTTATCATTGTCATTCTTTCATACATGTTTGCCATTACACACATAAATAAAGATGAACCAGGAACAGGTGAAAAATATGGCTGAAACTGCTCATATCCTCACTAGCTTTCATGTGTAATGCACCGAACCCAAAGCTCGCAATCCACAATCAAGACCCACAGATTTTTCCATGGTTTCCTGTGACAGCTTCATAGGTCTTGGTTCACCCTACAGAAAGCACATTATCCTTGGTGAAACAAGTTACTTATATTTTGCTCTGTACCTTTCACATCTCATGCTCTCCTGCATGTTTATGCCCCAAGCCTTCAAAACATATTTTACTCCATTCTTCCACCTCCTCCTTGGTTTATCCCTTTCCCTTGTTCCTTCCACTTCTGACATACATACCCTCTTATTCATTTTTTCCTCATTCATCCTCTCCATATGTTTAAACAATTTCAGCACAGCTTTTCAACTCTCTCATACACACTTCCCGTACCATCACACCTCTTTCTTACCTTATTTCTTATTCAATCATATTACCACACACCATTTACTGTCCTCAGACATTAATTTCCATCACATTCACCTTGTGCCTTACATTTTTGTCTAAAACCCACACCCCACATGAATACACCACTAACCTGATTACTTTAACATCAAACATACCAATCTTTATTCTTGAAGACAGTGGCATTTCTGTCCACATATTCCTCAATGCACCCTAATCCTTTGCCCCTCACCCACTCTATTAGCTCACTTCAGCTCCCATGGTTCCAATCACTACCATATCCACTCCCACCAGGTGTCTAAAACACTCCACTTTCTTAATGTTTTCTCCATTCAAAATTGCACTCCATACAACCTCTCTTTATTCACTGCTAAACCTAATAACCTTGCTTTTATTCACATTTACTCTCACTTCTTCCTGTCAAACACTCTCCCATACTCAAACACCAGCCTCTGCAGTCTTGAATCTGCCACCAGTGCAGTATTATTATCAAATAACAACTGACTCAACTCCCAGGCACCCCCACCCAGAACAGACAGCATACCTGCTCCTCTCTCCAAGATCCTTGCATTCACCTCCTTCACCACCCCACCCACAAACAGATTAAAGTCATGGTGACATCACACACCTCTCCTACAGACCCATTTTCACTTTGAGCCACTCACTTTTTTCTCAACCTTTTCCTCTACAAGCCCTACTCACTGTTTCTATCAGCTTTCCTCAATGCTCCATATATATGTAGCATTTGCCACAAACCCTCTCTCTCAAATGTATCATATGCTTCCTCCAAATGTATATAACACACTTGCAAATCCTGTTTCTGTAATTATTTCTCACACACATTCTTCATAGCAAACATCTGATCATGCATCTTTACAACTACTAAACCCACAATGTTCTTCCCGGTCTAATGCACTGTGCATGCCACCACCCTCTCCATCACCACTTTTTCTGCAACTCATAAATTATGCTAAACAAACTTATACCTCTGTGACTCAAACACCACCTTTGTCCCGCTTGACCAATCCTCAAGAACCTCACTGGGATTCATACTCATAATGAACATCCTAATGAATCTGTAACAACACTATTACTTCCTTTCTTAAGAAATTCAACACCAATACCATCCACTCCTGCCTGGGAGAAAAAAATGTAAAAACCAAGAAAGAGACAACAAATCTCCATCTTCACTTCTTAACAAGAGTTATGAAATAAGCAACACACCTGCTTAATGCCTCAACAGCAGTGGATCAGGCCAACTCAAAAGTATTCATACAACTTTTAGAGTATTTTTTGGTACTTTTAAATAATATCAACCGTTCCATGAGGGAATTTTTCTTTCACTATGGAAAAAGACCAAAAGAACAAATACCACTTTATGGTTTAAATTCCCTGAAAGCACAAACTCAGCTACTTCCAGATTGCAATCCTTTTTTCTTCGTGTCTCTCACAACCAAGTGCATAAGTACTAAAAATCATCCACCTCTTATATTCTCCTTTCGTTCTACTCCTCTTTAATCCTGAACATAAGTCCTTATATTCTTTAACATAGTCTGACAGCTGATTCTTCATTATAAAAGCCATCCCTCCTTTACATATGCCCTCTCTCTTCAAACTCTAAACTTTAACACATAAACACGAGCAAAATATACCTTCTTTTCCTTCACTTGTGTTTCATTAAGAGCCAAAACATCTAGGTGAATGTCACCAAACAGAGCTCCTATCTCACCTTTCTTTTCTTTCTAGTTACAATCATAGACATTAAGAGTTTCTATCCTGTCTTCAATGAAAAATCATCACTTAGCTCCTACCTGTAACAGGTTTTAAAGTGATAATACACCTTCCCACTCCCATCCCTGTTCATCATCTCCTATGATATGTAGGAGACATATGTAATGTTCTTACTTCCTTAAAAGGGGTGGTAGTGGGGTGCTGGAAATCCTCCCCTCCTCTTTTACTTTTCCAAAAGAAGGAAAAGAGACTGGGCTTATTGAGGATTTCTCCCTCTGAGGCTCAGTCATCTGTTCTTCACACTACCACCCTAATATGAGAAATTATGAATATGTATGAAAGAAGAAATACACGGATAAGCATACATGTGTATATATATACAAGTATGGGAGTGGATGGGTCTTTTTCATCTGTTTCCTGGCGCTGCATCATTACCACAGGAAATCATGATCAAGTACAATAAATCAAAAATGAATGAATATTCATAAATATCAATCTATCTATATCTCTGAAGCTCATTCCCTTCAGGTTATCCCAACAAAGGGTGGCCATGGCACAACAGTCTCCACTGAACCCTGTCCCTACATCCTCACTCATATACACCATTCCTCATGTTCTTGCACTATTTCACTCCCTCCTGTATTCCTCCAGCCTATTTGCCCATGTCACAGGTGGTCTTCCACTTACACTGACCACTTTAATTGTACTATCATACGCTCCATTTGTAAACTCCCAGTCTTGCATTCTTTCCACATGCCCAAACTACCTCAAAGTATTACATTTCACCCATTCTTTTATTTTATTATACTTTGTTGCAGTCTCCTGCGTTAGCGAGGAAGCGCAAGGAAACAAATGAAAGAATGGCCCGACCCACCCACATACACATGAATATACATACATGTCCACACATGCACATATACATATCTATACATTTCCATGTATACATATATATACATACACAGACAAATACATATATACACAAGGAAACAAGTTTAAGTTTAGCATATAAAAAAACCCACCAATGTATGCTCATATATACATTATTACTCATCTCAACATGAGTTAAATTATCATCATTTTAATCTATGTTCCTTAGGGCATTACGTATTTGCAGTACAGAGTTTATTGATGATGAGTTTGAGAAGATATATTCTATTGGATCTAAGTTAAAGTACCCTAGATCTTTCATTGATAAATCCCTTAAGTTAGCAAAGAAATCATTTTATAGAGTTGAGCCCAAACCTCCCATTGACACCAAGAATCTTTTAGTTCTCCCTTCTAATAATAATTTCACTTTGCTTCCCATGTTGCTTAAATTCTTTAATGTAAATGTTGCCTTTAGCAACAATAATACTATAAAGAATATCTTAATCAGGAATTCACCAGAAAATTCTCTTGGATGCATCTATAAAGTGCCATATGGAAACTGTGATGAATTTTATGTTGGTCAGACTGGGAAGGATTTTCTGTTAGACTTAAGCAACATAAATATAGTATAAGAATGGGACAAGAATCAAATGCCTTGTTTAATCACGTTAAAAACTATGATCATTGTATTGACTGGAGTAACGCCATCTCAGTTATTAACTCTATTACCAAGAGAAATATCATTGAATCTTCTATTATTAAATACACAACAAATTATAATCTTAATATTAGTGATGGTCTTTACAAATTAGATAATTTTATTGTTGATAAAATTTGTAAAATGATAAGTTTATGAACGCTCGTTGTATGTTTTGGACAATCACATGTTTACCAAATGGTGCCCTAGTTTAGTCTCTTCGATGTATATCAACTGACTGTTATATTTCTCTCTTGTGTCTCCCCTGATGATGTGATTATTACACAAAAGTGCACTTGGGAACTTTTCATGTTTCATTTTCCCCGTGGACTTATAGGAATACACATATACATAATTCATACTTGCTACCCTTATTCATTCCCATCGCCTCCCCACCACACATGAAATGACCCCCCTCCCTCCACACACATGCGGGATAGCACTAGGAAAAGATAACAAAGGCCATATTCATTCTCACTCAGTCTCTAGCTGTCATGTATAATGCACCAAAACCACAGTGCCCTACCCACATCCATGCCCCACAAAACTTTCTATGGTTTACCCCAGATGCTTCACATGCCCTGGTTCAATCCATTGACAGCATGTCGACCCTGGTATACCACATCATTCCAATTACTCTATTCCTTACACGCCTTTCACCCCCCTGCATGTTGAAGCCCCGATCACTCAAAATCTTTTTCATTCCATCCTTCTACCTCCAATTTGATCTCCCACTTCTTGTTCCCTCCACCTCTGACACACATATCCTGTTTGTCAATCTTTCCTCACTCATTCTCTCCATGTGACCAAACCATTTCAATACACCCTCTTCTGCTCTCTCAACCACACACTTTATATTGCCACCCATCTCTCTTACCCTTTCATTACTTAATCAAACCACCTCCCACCACATATTGTCCTAAAACATCTCACTTTTAACACAGTCACCCTCCTCTGCACAACCCTATCTACAGCCCACACCTCGCAACCATATAACATTGCTGGAACCACTATTCCTTCAAAAATACCCATTTTTGCTTTCCGAGATAATGTTCTCACCTTCCACACATTTTTCAATGCTCCCAGAAATTTCACCCCTCCCCCACCCTATGACACTTCCACTTCCATAGTTGCATCCGCTGCCAAATCCACTCCCAGATATCTGAAATACTTCACTTCCTCCAGTTTTTCTCCATTCAAACTTACCCGCCAATTGACTTGTCCCTCAACCCTTCTGTACCTAATAACCTTGCCCTTATTCACATTTACTCTCAGCTTTCCTCTTTCACACACTTTACCAAACTCTGTCACCAGCTTCTGCAGTTTATCACTCGATTCAGCCACCAGCACTGTATCATCAGCAAACAACAACTGACTCACTTCCCAAGCCCTCTCATCCACAACAGACTGCATACTTGCCCCTTTCTCCAAAACTATTGCATTCACCTCCCTAACAACCCCATACATAAACAAATTAAACAACCATGGAGACATCCACACACCCCTGCCGCAAACCGACATTCATTGGGAACCAATCACTTTCTTCTCTTCCTACACGTACACATGCCTTACATCCTTGATAAAAACTTTTCACTGCTTCTAGCAACTTGCCTTGCACCCCATATACTCTTAATACCATCCACAGAGCATCTCTATCAATGCTATCATATGCCTTCTCCAGGTCTATAAATGTTACATACAAATCCATTTGCTTTTCTAAGTATTTCTCACATACATTCTTCAAAGCAGACACCTGATCCACACATTCTCTACCACCTCTGAAACCACACTGCTCTTCCCCAGTCTGATGCTCTGTACATGCCTTCACCCTCTCAATCAATACCCTTCCACATAATTTCCCAGGAATACCACATAATTTCCCAGGAATACTCAACAAACTTATACCTCTGTAATTTCAACATTCACCTTAACCCCTTTGCCTTTGTACAATGGCACTATGCATGCATTCCGCCAATCCTCAGGCACTTCACCATAAGCCATACATACATTAAATATCCTTACCAACTGGTCAGCAACACAGTCACCCCCTTTTTTAATAAGTTCCACCGCAATACCATCCAAACCTGCCGCCTTGTCAGCTTTCATCTTCCGCAAAGCTTTCACTACCTCTTTCTGTTTACCAAATCATTCTCCCTGACCCTTTCACTTCGTGCACCACCTCAACCAAAACATCCTATATGTGCCACTCTATCATCTAACACATTCAACAAACCTTCAAAATACTCACTCCATCTCATCACATCACCATTATTTGTTATTACCTCCCTGTTAGCCCCCCTTCACCAATGTTCCCATTTGTTCCCTTGTCTTACGCACTTTATTTACCTCCTTCCAAAACATCATTATATTCTCCTTAAAATCTAATGATACTCTCTAACCCCAACTCTCATTCACCCTCTTTTTCACCTCTTGCACCCTTCTCTTGACCTACTGACTCTTTCTTTTATACATCTCCCAGTCATTTGCACTATTTCCCTGCAAAAATCATCCAAATGCCTCTCTCTTCTCTTTCACTAATAATCTTACTTCTTCATCCCACCACTCACTACCCTTTCTAATCTGCCCACCTCCCACACATCTCATACCACAAGTATCTTTTGCACAAGCCATCACTTTTCCCCTAAATACATCCCATTCCTCCCCCACTCCCCTTGCGTCCTTTGCTCTCACCTTTTACCATTCTGCATTCAGTCTCTCCTGGTACTTCCTCACACAAGTCTCCTTCCCAAGCTTATTACTCTCACCACTCTCTTCATCCCAACATTCTCTCTTCTTTTGTCAAAACCTCTACAAATCTTCACCCATTCTACCACCCCATAATTTAATCCCTTTGCATTCCCTGGCATACCACATCTCACATACACCCCTAATTTCTTTCTTCATTCCATCTAGTCACACCACATGCTCTTCTGAAATAGCTCATTTTACATTCATGTTTCGACTGCACACGTCTGGGCTGGGAGGACTATGCTGTTCTTTAATCCTCTCTTCTCTTCCAAACTTACACCTGTAACCTTCATTAAGGGACACAATGACCCTTGTACCCTGTAGTGCTCACTCCCTTATCTCTCCTTCCCTATCACCAAACTCACCCAAGATAGCTTCTAGGCACTTAAATTCTCTCACTTTTTCCAGTCTTTCTCCACACATATCCAAAACACAATTCTTTACCCTTCCTTCTTTCATTTTATACAATTTTACAAAGTCGATACTTTCAACGTTTCCTTTCAAACACTTTTACTATACTTTTACTTGCATTTAATCTTCAATCACCTATACTTACACACATCGTTAAACACACTTATAACCTTCTGCAACTCCTCCTCACTCTCAGCAAACAACACAGCATCATCTACAAACAGGATTGCCACTAGCCACCATATCTCACCACCACACTCCATCTCTACACCCTTTTCCTTAGTTTTGCTTTCATTTTTCTTATCACTCCATCCATACATATGCTAAGAAGCCATGGCAATATCACACAGCCCTTCCTCACACCTACAAGTACCCCACAACTTTCACTCAACTCTCCATCCACTCTTACACTTACATTTACTCCTCCATAGAAGGCTTTCACACCATCCGACAGTTGTCCCCCTATCCCATACATCCTCAACACATCCCATAAAGCATTCCGCTTGACTCTGTCTTATGCTTTCTCCAGATCCATAAAAGCTGCAATACAACTTCTTACCTTTCACTAAATACTTTTTCACAGTCATCTTTACAACAAAAATCTGATCCACACATCCCCTACCTTTCCTAAAACCAACTTGCTCTTTACTTATTATGTATTCAGTCACTTCCATCACTCTATCAATTAACATTCTTGCATACACTTTTCCTAGTTATACTTTACAAACTTATTCCCCTTTATGCACAGGATCAGCATCCTTGGTCAGTTTAACAAAATGATTTTACCTGTGACTTTCCCTATCTGGACAGGTTATAATATTTTGAGTCCTCATTATGGATTCCAAGAATAATTGGTCCCTCATGATGAGTTCAATCCTGCCAAATGTATGTTAAATCTACTGATAAAGGGGCTTCAGTGAAAATAAAGTGATGAATATGTATTTGAATGTCCACTATCTATAACTTAAAGAAGATCCTGCAGAAAATAGTAAAATTCTTCACTGAAAATGACTCTTAATTGAGGTATGCATTCATCCAGTTATTAATCTATTGTACCAAATCAGTGTCTCAACAAAAATCAATACTGTACTGTACTGTAATAGAAAGGAAAATTATCCTACACTTGCCAGTAGCAGATACCTTACTGCACTCCTTCCTGCCTTTAGACCACCAACTATGAAGTTGTCAGTCCCACATCTACCTATCTGTATACTCTACCCAGCTACAGCATTAGTGTATTTATTTGGTTTAAGAACCTTATAGTTTCACTAGTGCTTTGTTTAATTTCAGTACTGTACTCCTCTATATCTTAGTGATGTACATATCAACCATTTCTATATGCATTTTTCACGGAAGTGTTCCAACAGACTTATCTTTTCATTTCCATATTTTCAGATATACATATGGGCAAATTAACAAAACATTTCATTACAAACAAAATAATTTCTTTAAATACTACACTGTGTTCCTTACAATTTAAACAAAGTGGATGATAATGTTAGTATGAGAATGCTATGATTTAATGACTATTTCTAGTAACGAAATTAGCTTGCATGACTTTACTGTCTGCTCAACCTTAAAAATCCTTGGAAATGTTCATCATCTATACCACAGAAAAATTTTCAATCCAGCAATTGTTGATCCAACCAATCAGAACTAAATACATTTCATTGTCGCTGTCTCCCGCATTAGCGAGGTAGCGCAAGGAAACAGACAAAAGAATGGCCCAACCCACCCACATACACATGCATATACATACACGTCCACACACGCTCATACACATACCTATACATCTCAACGTATATATATACATATACACACACAGACATATATATATATAGATATATACACATGTACATAATTCATACTGTCTGCCTTTATTCATTCCCATCGCCACCCCACCACACATGAAAGAACAAACCCCTCCCCTTCATGTGCACGAGGTAGCAATAGGAAAAGACAACAAAGGCCACATTCGTTCACACTCAGTCTCTAGCTGTCATGTAATAATGCACCAAAACCACAGCTCCCTTACCACATCCAGGCCCCACAGAACTTTCCATGATTTACCCCAGACACTTCACATGCCCTGGTTCATTCCACTGACAGCACGTCGACCCCAGTATACCACATCGTTCCAATTCACTCTATTCCTTACACGCCTTTCACCCTCCTGCATGTTCAGGCCCCGATCACCCAAAATCTTTTTCATTCCATCTTTCCACCTCCAATTTGGTCTCCCACTTCTCCTCGTTCCCTCCACCTCTGACACATATATCCTCTTGGTCAATCTTTCCTCACTCATTCTCTCCATGTGACCAAACCATTTCAAAACACCCTCTTCTGCTCTCTCAACCACACTCTTTTTATTACCACACTTCTCTCTTACCCCTTCATTGCTTACTCGATCAAACCACCTCACACCACATATTGTCCTCAAACATCTCATTTCCAGCACATCCACCCTCCTCTGCACAACTCTATCTATAGCCCATGCCTCACAACCATATAACATTGTTGGAAGCACTATTCCTTCAAACATACCCATTTTTGCTTTCCAAGATAATGTTCTTGACTTCCACACATTCTTCAACGCTCCCAAAACTTTCGCCTCCTCCCCCACCCTGTGTTTCACTTCCCCTTCCATGGTTCCATCCGCTGCCATATCCACACCCAAATATCTAAAACACTTCAGTTCCTCCAGTCTTTCTCCATTCAAACTTACCTCCCAATTGACTTGTCCCTCAACCCTACTGCACCTAATAACCTTGCTCTTAATTACATTTACTCTCAGCTTTCTTCTTTCACACACTTTACCAAACTCAGTCACCAGCTTCTGCAGTTTATCACATGAATCAGCCACCAGGACTGTATCATCAGCGAACAACAATTGACTCACTTCCCAAGCTCTCTCATCCACAACAGATTACATACTTGCCCCTCTTTCCAAAACTCTTGCATTCACCTCCCTAACAACCCCATCAATAAACAAATTAAACAACCGTGGAGACATCACACACCCCTGCCGCAAACCTACATTCACTGAGAACCAATCACTTTCCTTTCTTCCTATGCATACACATGCCTTACATCCTCGGTAAAAACTTTTCACTGCTTCTAACAACCTGCCTCCCACACCATATATTCTTAAAACCTTCCACAGAGCATCTCTATCAATTCTTATCATATGCCTTCTCCAGATCCATAAATGCTACATACAAATCCATTTGCTTTTCTAAGTATTTCTCACATACATTCTTCAGAGCAAACACCTGACTCACACATCCTCTACCACTTTTGAAATCACACTGCTCCTCCCCAATCTGATGCTCTGTACATGCCTTCACCCTCTCAATCAATACCCTCCCTTATAATTTACCAGGAATACTCAACAAACTTATACCTCTGTAATTTGAGCACTCACTTTTATTCCCTTTGCCTTTGTACAGTAGCACTATGCAAGCATTCTGCCAATCCTCAGGCACCTCACCATGAATCATACATACATTAAATAACCTTACCAACCAGTCAACAATACAGTCACCCCCTTTTTTAATAAATTCCACTGCGATACCATCCAAACCTGCTGCCTTGCTGGCTTTCATATTCTGCAAAGCTTTTACTACCTCTTCTCTGTTTACCAAATCATTCTCCCTAACGCTCTCACTTTGCACACCTCCTCGACCAAAACAACGTATATCTGCCACTCTATCATCAAACACATTCAACAGACCTTCAAAATACTCACTCCATCTCCTTCTCACATCACCACTACTTGTTATCACCTCCCCATTAACCCCCTTCACTGAAGTTCCCATTTGTTCCCTTGTCTTACGCACTTTATTTACCTCCTTCCAAAACATCTTTTTATTCTCCCTAAAATTTAATGATAGTCTCTCACCCCAACTCTCATTTGCCCTCTTTTTCACGTCTTGCACCTTTCTCTTCTTGACCTCCTGCCTCTTTCTTTTATACATCTCCCACTCATTTGCATTATTTCCCTGCAAAAATAGTCCAAATGCCTCTCTCTTCTCTTTCACTAATTATCTTACTTCTTCATCCCACCACTCACTACCCTTTCTAATCAACCCACCTCCCACACTTCTCATGCAACAAGCATCTTTTGTGCAAGTCATCACTGCTTCCCTAAATACATCCCATTCCTCCCCCACTCCCTTTACGTCCTTTGTTCTCACATTTTTCCATTCTGTACTCAGTCTCTCCTGGTACTTCCTCACACAAGTCTCCTTATGAAAAAAATACATATATGTGCTGATAGGGGCAGCTGGAGGGATGTCTGATCACTATCTTATGGAGGCAAAGGTGAAGACTTGTAAAGGTTTTCAGAAGAAGAGAGAACAGAGTGGCGAGAGTAAGCGAGCTTGGAAAGGAGACTTCTGTGAGAAAGTACCAGGAGAGAAAAGGTGAGAGCAAATGACATTAGGGGGAGGGGGAGGAATGGAATTTTTATTTAGGGGAACACAGATTTTTTTTTTTTTTTTTTTTTTTTTTTATACTTTGTCGCTGTCTCCCGCGTTTGCGAGGTAGCGCAAGGAAACAGACGAAAGAAATGGCCCAACCCCCCCCCATACACATGTACATACACACGTCCACACACGCAAATATACATACCTACACAGCTTTCCATGGTTTACCCCAGACGCTTCACATGCCTTGATTCACTCCACTGACAGCACGTCAACCCCTGTATACCACATCGCTCCAATTCACTCTATTCCTTGCCCTCCTTACACCCTCCTGCATGTTCAGGCCCCGATCACACAAAATCTTTTTCACTCCATCTTTCCACCTCCAATTTGGTCTCCCTCTTCTCCTCGTTCCCTCCACCTCCGACACATATATCCTCTTGGTCAATCTTTCCTCACTCATTCTCTCCATGTGCCCAAACCATTTCAAAACACCCTCTTCTGCTCTCTCAACCACGCTCTTTTTATTTCCACACATCTCTCTTACCCTTACGTTACTTACTCGATCAAACCACCTCACACCACACATTGTCCTCAAACATCTCATTTCCAGCACATCCATCCTCCTGCGCACAACTCTATCCATAGCCCACGCCTCGCAACCATACAACATTGTTGGAACCACTATTCCTTCAAACATACCCATTTTTGCTTTCCGAGATAATGTTCTCGACTTCCACACATTTTTCAAGGCTCCCAAAATTTTCGCCCCCTCCCCCACCCTATGATCCACTTCCGCTTCCATGGTTCCATCCGCTGACAGATCCACTCCCAGATATCTAAAACACTTCACTTCCTCCAGTTTTTCTCCATTCAAACTCACCTCCCAATTGACTTGACCCTCAACCCTACTGTACCTAATAACCTTGCTCTTATTCACATTTACTCTTAACTTTCTTCTTCCACACACTTTACCAAACTCAGTCACCAGCTTCTGCAGTTTCTCACATGAATCAGCCACCAGCGCTGTATCATCAGCGAACAACAACTGACTCACTTCCCAAGCTCTCTCATCCCCAACAGACTTCATACTTGCCCCTCTTTCCAGGACTCTTGCATTTACCTCCCTAACAACCCCATCCATAAACAAATTAAACAACCATGGAGACATCACACACCCCTGCCGCAAACCTACATTCACTGAGAACCAATCACTTTCCTCTCTTCCTACACGTACACATGCCTTACATCCTCGATAAAAACTTTTCACTGCTTCTAACAACTTGCCTCCCACACCATATATTCTTAATACCTTCCACAGAGCATCTCTATCAACTCTATCATATGCCTTCTCCAGATCCATAAATGCTACATACAAATCCATTTGCTTTTCTAAGTATTTCTCACATACATTCTTCAAAGCAAACACCTGATCCACACACCCTCTACCACTTCTGAAACCGCACTGCTCTTCCCCAATCTGATGCTCTGTACATGCCTTCACCCTCTCAATCAATACCCTCCCATATAATTTACCAGGAATACTCAACAAACTTATACCTCTGTAATTTGAGCACTCACTCTTATCCCCTTTGCCTTTGTACAATGGCACTATGCACGCATTCCGCCAATCCTCAGGCACCTCACCATGAGTCATACATACATTAAATAACCTTACCAACCAGTCAACAATACAGTCACCCCCTTTTTTAATAAATTCCACTGCAATACCATCCAAACCTGCTGCCTTGCCGGCTTTCATCTTCCGCAAAGCTTTTACTACCTCTTCTCTGTTTACCAAATCATTTTCCCTAACCCTCTCACTTTGCACACCACCTCGACCAAAACACCCTGTATCTGCCACTCTGTCATCAGACACATTCAACAAACCTTCAAAATACTCATTCCATCTCCTTCTCACATCACCACTACTTGTTATCACCTCCCCATTTACGCCCTTCACTGAAGTTCCCATTTGCTCCCTTGTCTTACGCACCCTATTTACCTCCTTCCAGAACATCTTTTTATTCTCCCTAAAATTTACTGATAGTCTCTCACCCCAACTCTCATTTGCCCTTTTTTTCACCTCTTGCACCTTTCTCTTGACCTCCTGTCTCTTTCTTTTATACTTCTCCCACTCAATTGCATTTTTTCCCTGCAAAAATCGTCCAAATGCCTCTCTCTTCTCTTTCACTAATACTCTTACTTCTTCATCCCACCACTCACTACCCTTTCTAAACAGCCCACCTCCCACTCTTCTCATGCCACAAGCATCTTTTGCGCAATCCATCACTGATTCCCTAAATACATCCCATTCCTCCCCCACTCCCCTTACTTCCATTGTTCTCACCTTCCATTGTTCTCACCTTTTGCACAAGCTATCTGTGGGAACACAGATAGCTTGTGCAAAAGATACACGTGGCATGAGAAAGGTGGGAGGCAGGCAGATTAGAAAGGGTAGTCAGTGGTGGGATGAAGAAGTAAGGTTGCTAGTGAAAGACAAGAGAGAGGTGTTTGGACAATTTTTGCAGGGAAACAGTGCAAATGAATGGGATATGTATGTAAAGCGGCAAGTGGTCAACAGAAAGGTGGAAGAGGTGAAAAAGAGGGCAAATAAGAATTGGGATGAGAGAGTATCATTATATTTAAGAGAGTATAAAAAGATGTTTTGGAAGGAGGTAAATAACAAGCATAAGACAAGAGAACAAATGGGAACATCAGTGAAGGGGGCAAATGGGGAGGTAACAACAAGTTGTGATGAAGTGGGAAGGAGATGCAGCAAGTATTTTGAAGGTTTGTTGAATGTGTTTGATGATAAAGTGGCAGACATAGCGTGTACTGGTCGAGGTGGTGTGCGAAGTGAGAGGGTCAGAGAGAATGGTTTGGTAAACAGAGATGCAGTAAAAGCTTTGCGGAAGATGAAAGCCAGCAAGGGCAGCGGGTTTGGATGGTACTGCAGTGGAATTTATTGAAAAAGTGGGTGACTGTGTTGTTGATTGGTAGGTAAGAATATCAAAAGTATGTATGGATCATGGTGTAGTGCCTGAGGATTGGTGGAATGCATGCATAGCCCTAATGTATAAAGACAAAGGGGATAAAGGTAAGTATTCAAATTACTGATACTTAAGTTTGTTGAGTAATCTTGGGAAATTATATGGAAGGGTACTGACTGGGAGGGTAAAGGCATGTACAGAGCATCAGATTGGGGAAGAGCACTGTGGTTTCAGAAGTGGCAGAAGATAAGTGGATCAGGTGTTTGCTTTGAAGAAATGTGAAAAATACTTAGAAAACAGATGGATTTGTATGTAGCATTTATGGATCTCCATGTAACATTTATGCATCTCCAGACGGCATATGACAGGAGTGATAATGTTTTGTGGAAGGTTTTAAGAGTATATAGTGTGGGAGGTAAGCTGCTAAAAGCAGTGAAAAGGCATGTGTACAAGTAGGAAGAGAGGAAAGTGATTAGTCCCCAGTGAATACAGATTTGTGGCAGGGGTGCGGAATGTCCCTATGGTTGTGTAATTGTTTATGGATGGGGTGGCTAAAGAAGTAAATGCGAGAGTTTTGGAGATAGGGGGAAATATGCAGTCTGCTGTGGATGGGAACTTGAAAAGTGATTCAGTTGTTGTTTGCTGATGATACAGCATATGGTGATGATACAGTATATGGTGGCTGATTCGGGTGAGAAACTGCAGAGGATGGTGACTGAGTTTGGTAAAGTGTGTGAAAGGAGAAAGTTGAGAGTAAATGTGAATAAGAGCAAGGTTAGGTGGAAGGATAGGGTGAAAAAGATTTTGAGCAATTGGGGCCTGAACATACAGGAGGGGGAAAGACGTGCAAGGAAAAGAGTGAATTATAATGATGTGTTATACGAGGGTCGATGTTGTGTCAATGGATTAAACCAGGGCATGTGAAGCATCTGGGGTAAACTATAGAAAGGTCTGTGAGTCCTGAAATTGGAAAGGGAGCTATGGTTTCAGTGCATTGCATATGACAGCTAGAGACTGAGTGTGAATGAATGTGGCCTTTTTGTCTTTTACCGGCTATACCTCGCTGGAGGGAGGGGAGAATGCTATTTCCTGTGTGGCAGAGTGGCAATGGAAATGGATGAAGGCAGCAAGTATGAGTATTTACTTGTGTATGTCTATGTATTTATATGCATACTTTGAAATGCATATGTATGTATAGGTGCATGTACGGGTGTTCATGCATATATTCATATGTATGGGTGTTTATGTATATATATATGTGTATATGAGTGGTTGAGCCATTCTTCATCTGTTTCCCTGTGCTACCTTGCTGATGCGGGAAACAGCGATTAAGTATAATAAAAAAAATACATAAATGTAAATAAATATAAATGGATGTGTTGAAAATTAAATGTTTGAGGACAATATGGGGTGTTAGGTGGTTTGTTCAAGTAAGTAATGAAAGGGTGGGAGAGGTGTGTGGTAGAAGTGTGGTTTAGGGAGCAGAAGAGGGTGTGTTGAAATGGTTTGGACACATGGAGAGAAAGAGTGAGAAGGGGTTGACAAGATGGTGAGTGTATCAAAGGTGGAGGGAACAAGGAGAATTGGGAGACCGAACTGGAGGTGGAAGGATTGACTGAAGGAGATTCTGAGCGATCAGGGCTTGAACATACAGGAGGGTGAAGGGTGTGCAGGGAAGAGAGTGAATTGGAGCAATGTGGTGTACCAGGGTTGAAGTGCTGTCAATGGATTTAGAGAGCATAGGAAGCATCTAAGGCAGTCCATGGAAAGGTCTATGGGGGAAGGATGTGAAAGGGAGCTGTGGTTTCAGTGCATTACATTCCATTATATGGGAGGGTACTAATGAGAAGGTAAAGGGATGTACAGAGCATCAGACTGGGGAAGGACAGTGTGGTTTCAGAAGTGGTAGAGGATGTGTGGATCAGGTGTTTGTTTTGAAGAATATATGTGAGAAATACTTAAAAAACAGTTGGACTTGCATGTAGCATTTATGGATCTCATGAAAGCATATGATAGGGTTGATAGAGATGCTTTGTGGAAGGTTTTAAGAGTACATGGTGTGGGAGGGAAGCTGCTAGAAGCATGTAAGGATGTAAGGCGTGCACAAGTAAGAAGAAAGGAAAGTGATTGGTTCCTAGTAAATGTTGGTCTGCAGCAGCGGTGCGTGATGTATCCATGGGTGTTAATTTGTTTATGGATGGGGTGGTTAGGGAGGTGAATTCAACAGTTTTGGAAAGAGGGGCAAGTATGCAGACTGTTCTGGATGAGAATGCTTGGGAAGTGAGTCAGTTGTTATTCAATGATCCTACAGTGCTGATGGCTGATTCGGGTGAGAAGCTGCATAGGTTGGTAACTGAGTTTGGTAAAGCATGTGACAGAAGAAAGTTGGGAGTAAATGTAAATAAGAGCAAGGTTATTAGCTTCAGTATGGCTGAGGGACAAGTTAATTGGGAGGTAAATTTGAATGAAGAAAAACTAGAGGAAGTGAAGTGTTTCAGATATCTGGGAGTGGATTTAGCAGCAGATGGAACCATGGAAGCAGAGTTGAGTCACAGGGTGGGGGAGGGGTCTAAGGTTCTGGGAGTTTCGCAGAATGTGTGGAAGGGGAGAACGTTATCTTGGAGAGCAAAAATTGGTATGTTTGAAGGAATAGTGGTGACAACAATGTTATATGGGTGTGAGGAATGGGCTATAGATAGGACTGTGCAGATGAAGGTGGATGTGTTTTAAATGAAATGTTTATGGTATGTGGTGTGAGGTGGTTTCATCGTTTAAGTAATGAAAGGGTAAGAGAGATATGTGGTAATAAAAACAGTGGTTGATAGAGCAGAAGAGGGTGTATTGAAATGGTTTGGACACATGGAGAGAATGAGTGAGGAGTGAGGAAAGATTGACATAGAGGATATATGTGTCAGAGGTGAAGGGAAGAAGGAGAAGAGGGAGACCAAATTGAAGGTGGAAGGATGGAGTGAAAAAGATTTTGAGTGATCAGGGCCCAAACATACAGGAGAGGGAGAGATGTGCAAGGAATAGTGAACTGGAACAATGTGGTATACGAGGGTCGACGTGCTGTCAATGGACTGAACCAAGGCATGTGAAGCATCTGGGTTAAACCACAGAAAGGTCTGTGGGGTCTGGATGTGGATAGGAAGCTGTGGTATCGGTGCATTACACCTGACAGCTAGAGACTGAGTGTGAATGAATGTGGCCTGGTGCTACCTCATGGGAGCGGGGGGTAGCAATGCTATTTCCTGTGTGGCACAGTAGTGACAAGAACAGATGAAGGCAAACAAGTATGAGTATGTTCATGTGTAGATATGTTTGTGTGTGCACGTGTAAATTCTTTTTCTATTTATCATACTTAACTGCTGTCTCCCGCATTAGCGAGGTAGCACAAGGAAACAGACAAGGAATGGTCCAACCCACTCACATATACACAAACACCCACACCCGCACATAAACATACATTTTTTTTTTTTTTGCTTTGTCGCTGTCTCCCGCGTTTGCGAGGTAGCGCAAGGAAACAGACAAAAGAAATGGCCCAACCCACCCCCAGGCAGGTTTGGATGGTATTGCAGTGAAATTTATTAAAAAAGGGGGGTGACTGTATTATTGACTGGTTGGTAAGGTTATTTAATGTATGTATGACTCATGGTGAGGTGCCTGAGGATTGGCGGAATGCTTGCATAGTGCCATTGTATAAAGGCAAAGGGAATAAGAGTGAGTGCTCAAATCACAGAGGTATAAGTTTGTTGAGTATTCCTGGTAAATTATATGGGAGGGTATTGATTGAGAGGGTGAAGGCATGTACAGAGCATCAGATTGGGGAAGAGCAGTGTGGTTTCAGAAGTGGTAGAGGATGTGTGGATCAGGTGTTTGCTTTGAAGAATGTATGTGAGAAATACTTAGAAAAGCAAATGGATTTGTATGTAGCATTTATGGATCTGGAGAAGGCATATCATAGAGTTGATAGAGATGCTCTGTGGAAGGTATTAAGAATATATGGTGTGGGAGGAAAGTTGTTAGAAGCAGTGAAAAGTATTTATCGAGGATGTAAGGCATGTGTACGTGTAGGAAGAGAGGAAAGTGATTGGTTCTCAGTGAATGTAGGTTTGCGGCAGGGGTGTGTGATGTCTCCATGGTTGTTTAATTTGTTTATGGATGGGGTTGTTAGGGAGGTAAATGCAAGAGTTTTGGAAAGAGGGGCAAGTATGAAGTCTGTTGGGGATGAGAGAGCTTGGGAAGTGAGTCAGTTGTTGTTCGCTGATGATACAGCGCTGGTGGCTGATTCATGTGAGAAACTGCAGAAGCTGGTGACTGAGTTTGGTAAAGTGTGTGGAAGAAGAAAGTTAAGAGTAAATGTGAATAAGAGCAAGGTTATTAGGTACAGTAGGGTTGAGGGTCAAGTCAATTGGGAGGTGAGTTTGAATGGAGAAAAACTGGAGGAAGTGAAGTGTTTTAGATATCTGGGAGTGGATCTGGCAGCGGATGGAACCATGGAAGCGGAAGTGGATCATAGGGTGGGGGAGGGGGCGAAAATTCTGGGGGCCTTGAAGAATGTGTGGAAGTCGAGAACATTATCTCGGAAAGCAAAAATGGGTATGTTTGAAGGAATAGTGGTTCCAACAATGTTGTATGGTTGCGAGGCTGTGGGCTATGGATAGAGTTGTGCGCAGGAGGATGGATGTGCTGGAAATGAGATGTTTGAGGACAATGTGTGGTGTGAGGTGGTTTGATCGAGTGAGTAACGTAAGGGTAAGAGAGATGTGTGGAAATAAAAAGAGCGTGGTTGAGAGAGCAGAAGAGGGTGTTTTGAAGTGGTTTGGGCACATGGAGAGATGAGTGAGGAAAGATTGACCAAGAGGATATATGTGTCGGAGGTGGAGGGAACGAGGAGAAGAGGGAGACCAAATTGGAGGTGGAAAGATGGAGTGAAAAAGATTTTGTGTGATCGGGGCCTGAACATGCAGGAGGGTGAAAGGAGGGCAAGGAATAGAGTGAATTGGAGCGATGTGGTATACCGGGGTTGACGTGCTGTCAGTGGATTGAATCAAGGCATGTGAAGCGTCTGGGGTAAACCATGGAAAGCTGTGTAGGTATGTATATTTGCGTGTGTGGACGTATGTATATACATGTGTATGGGGGGGGGTTGGGCCATTTCTTTCGTCTGTTTCCTTGCGCTACCTCGCAAACGCGGGAGACAGCGACAAAGTATAAAAAAAAAAAAAAAAAAAAAAAAAAATATATATATATATATATATATATATATATATATATATATATATATATATATATATATATAGGGGATAGGGGAGAAAGAATACTTCCCACGTATTCCCTGCGTGTCGTAGAAGGCGACTAAAAGGGGAGGGAGCGGGTGGCTGGAAATCCTCCCCTCTCGTTTTTTTTAATTTTCCAAAGGGAGGAGCGGCGGGGGGGGCCGGGTGGGGATGTTCCCTCAAAGGCCCAGTCCTCTGTTTTGGGCACTACCTCGCTAATGCGGGAAATGGCAAATAGTTTGAAAAAAAAAAAAAAATATATATATATATATATATATATATATATATATATATATATATATATATATATATATATATATATATATATATTCATTCATTATTATTTATTTTGCTTTGTCGCTGTCTCCCGCATTAGCGAGGTAGCACAAGGAAACAGACGAAAGAAAGGTCCAACCACCCACATACACATGCATATACATACATGTCCACACATACCAATATACTTATCTATACATCTCAACGTATACATATAAATACACGCAGAGACATATACATATATACACATGTACATAATTCATACAGTCTGCCTTTATTCATTCCCATCGCCACCCTGCCACACGTGAAATAACAACCCCCTCCCCCTCATGTGTGCGAGGTAGCGCTAGGAAAAGGCAACAAAGGCCACATTCGTTCACACTCAGTCTCTAGCTGTCATGTAATAATGCACCGAAACCACAGCTCCCTTTCCACATCCAGGCCCCACAGAACTTTCCATGGTTTACCCCAGACGCTTCACATGCCCTGGTTCAATCCACTGACAGCACGTCAACCCCGGTATACCACATCGTTCCAATTCACTCAATTCCTTCCACGCCTTTCAACCTCCTGCATGTTCAGGCCCCGATCACTCAAAATCTTTTTCACTCTATCTTTCCACCTCCAATTTGGTCTCCCACTTCTCCTCAATCCCTCCACCTCTGACACATATATCATCTTGGTCAATCTTTCCTCACTCATTCTCTCCATATGACCAAACCATTTCAAAACACCCTCTTCTGCTCTCTCAACCACATTCTTTTTATTACTACACATCTCTCTTACCCTATTATTACATATACATATATATACATGTACATATTCATAACTGCTGCTTTCATCCATTCCTGTCGCCACCTTGCCAAACATGAAATAACATTCCCCTCCCTCCCCCTCCAGCAAGGTAGTGCCAGGAAAAGACATGTTGATAAGTATATGTATGTATATATGCATGTATGGGCATTTATGCATGGAATGAACCAGGGCATGTGAAGAGTATCGGGTAAACCATGGAAAGATGTATGGGGCCTGGATGTGCAAAGGGAGCTTTGGTTCGGTGCACTGCACATGACAACTAGAGACTGAGTGTGAGCTAATGTGGCCTATTTTTTGTCTTTTTCTGGAGGTAAGTCATTGTAAGGGGAGGGACAGGCTATTTCCTATGTGGCACGTAGTGACTGGAAGAGACGAAAGCAGCAAGTATTAATATAAGGGGAAACTGAAGGAGTCACGCGGGGAGTGCTCATCCTCCTCGAAGGCTCAGATTGGGGTGTCTAAATGTGTGTGGATGTAACCAAGATGAGAAAAGAGGAGAGATAGGTAGTATGTTTGAGGAAAGGAACCTGGATGTTTTGGCTCTGAGTGAAACGAAGCTCAAGGGTAAAGGGGAAGAGTGGTTTGGGAATGTCTTGGGAGTAAAGTCAGGGGTTAGTGAGAGGACAAGAGCAAGGGAAGGAGTAGCACTACTCCTGAAACAGAAGTGATGGGAGTATGTGATAAAGTGCAAAAACGTAAACTCTAGATTGATATGGGTAAAACTGAAAGTGGATGG
>NC_092277.1:4785663-4905904 GCF_036320965.1 Panulirus ornatus | reverse complement strand
GTATTGCAGTGGAATTTATTTAAAAAGGGGGTGACTGTATTATTGACTGGTTGGTAAGGTTATTTAATGTATGTATGACTCATGGTGAGGTGCCTGAGGATTGGCGGAATGCGTGCATAGTGCCATTGTACAAAGGCAAAGGGGATAAGAGTGAATGCTCAAATTACAGAGGTATAAGTTTGTTGAGTATTCCTGGTAAATTATATGGGAGGGTATTGATTGAGAGGGTGAAGGCATGTACAGAGCATCAGATTGGGGAAGAGCAGTGTGGTTTCAGAAGTGGTAGAAGATGTGTGGATCAGGTGTTTGCTTTGAGGAATGTATGTGAGAAATACTTAGAAAAGCAAATGGATTTGTATGTAGCATTTATGGATCTGGAGAAGGCATATGATAGAGTTGATAGAGATGCTCTGTGGAAGGTATTAAGAATATATGGTGTGGGAGGCAAGTTGTTAGAAGCAGTGAAAAGTTTTTATCGAGGATGTAAGGCGTGTGTACGTGTAGGAAGAGAGGAAAGTGATTGGTTCTCAGTGAATGTAGGTTTGTGGCAGGGGTGTGTGATGTCTCCATGGTTGTTTAATTTGTTTATGGATGGGGTTGTTAGGGAGGAGAATACAAGAATTTTGGAAAGAGGGGCAAGTATGAAGTCTGTTGGGGATGAGAGAGCTTGGGAAGTGAGTCAGTTGTTGTTCGCTGATGATACAGCGCTGGTGGCTGATTCATGTGAGAAACTGCAGAAGCTGGTGACTGATTTTGGTAAAGTGTGTGAAAGAAGAAAGTTAAGAGTAAATGTGAATAAGAGCAAGGTTATTAGGTACAGTAGGGTTGAGGGTCAAGTCAATTGGGAGGTAAGTTTGAATGGAGAAAAACTGGAGGAAGTAAAGTGTTTTAGATATCTGGGAGTGGATCTGGCAGCGGATGGAACCATGGAAGCAGAAGTGGATCATAGGGTGGGGGAGGGGGCGAAAATTCTGGGAGCCTTGAAGAATGTGTGAAAGTCGAGAACATTATCTCGGAAAGCAAAAATGGGTATGTTTGAAGGAATAGTGGTTCCAACAATGTTGTATGGTTGCGAGGCGTGGGCTATGGATAGAGTTGTGCGCAGGAGGATGGATGTGCTGGAAATGAGATGTTTGAGGACAATGTGTGGTGTGAGGTGGTTTGATCGAGTAAGTAACGTAAGGGTAAGAGAGATGTGTGGAAATAAAAAGAGCGTAGTTGAGAGAGCAGAAGAGGGTGTTTTGAAATGGTTTGGTCACATGGAGAGAATGGGTGAGGAAAGATTGACCAAGAGGATATATGTGTCGGAGGTGGAGGGAACGAGGAGAAGTGGGAGACCAAATTGGAGGTGGAAAGATGGAGTGAAAAAGATTTTGTGTGATTGGGGCCTGAACATGCAGGAGGGTGAAAGGAGGGCAAGGAATAGAGTGAATTGGATCGATGTGGTATACCGGGGTTGAAGTGCTGTCAGTGGATTGAATCAGGGCATGTAAAGCGTCTGGGGTAAACCATGGAAAGCTGTGTAGGTATGTATATTTGCGTGTGTGGACGTATGTATATACATGTGTATGGGGGTGGGTTGGGCCATTTCTTTCGTCTGTTTCCTTGCGCTACCTCGCAAACGCGGGAGACAGCGACAAAGCAAGAAAAAAAAAATGTATATATATGTATATGTTGAAATGTATAGGTATGTATATGTGCGTGTGTGGATGTTTATGTATATCCATGTGTATGTGGATGGGTTTGGCCTTTCTTCATCTGTTTCCTTGCACTACATCGCTAATGCTGGAGACAGTGACAGAGAATGATATAATATGAATAGATAATTTGAAGTCAATTTATCTTTTTTCCATTTCTAATTTTGTAGGTTTAATGTGATTTTTTCTTCATTTATCAGGGTTTCTACCTCCTAGATTGACATTAAAGGTTGATGCTCGGTTAGAAAAAGTTTGCCGGGGTTTGATCAGAATATTTAGGTGGACAGGGAGGTCATAATGATTTAATAAGAGGCTCTAGTTATATTGAAATAAGATAGGGTAAGACTTAAAGTTTTTCATAAAAACTGTATTTTTTTGAGTTAATGTTGTTTTAATCATGCTTTGTTACTCGCATGATTTAATTTTTAGAATATTGTATTGAAGCTGCAAATGAGGTTTAGTTTACCTGGGGTATAAGAATATATTTTTAGAAGAGATTGATCTTCATCTTTACATTGAAAATGTAATGTTAAACGTTACATTTTGAAAAAGATGCATAAACAGAATTGAACCACTTTGAAAATAAGTTAGATTTTTTCATTCCACAAATACTTCGTTGGTAGGAAAATGAAATTTCAGTGAAATAATTAACAGTGATAAGCCTCTTTTTAGCTTCTACCAAAATTTAATTAGAGGTTAATTAAACCAAGGCTTAGGTCGAACCTAAGAGCAAATCTTAGCTTTCTAATTGAAGTGAGGTTAGTTAAATATAACACCTTGTGAGTGCAAGTTACATATCATCGTTGACTATAATCCCATTGAGATCATTCAAGGGCTCCAGAATGCCATTCAACATATAGTCCCAATAAAAGAAATAAAAGAATTTTAAGTCCCACGGAAAATCATGAGATTAATTTTGATAGGTTTATAGTGCATGCTGATGGTAGTGATAGTGTAATTTGTACATCAAAAATTGAAAAAATAACAGTGATTAGGAAGAACTTTAAAGGAAACGGAATGCATGCTGATCCTTAAGGGTCAAATCCACATTCAAATGGTGATATTTTTTCTTGGCCAGGAATTGCTTTTTTTGAATGAATGATACGATTAATATAAGAATAAAACATGATTAGTGTTACAAATGAAATAGATAAGATTAAAAAGAGGGCAAATGAGAGTTGGGGTGAGAGAGTGTCATTAAATTTTCGGGAGAATGAAAAGATGTTTTGGAAGGAGGTAAATAAAGTGCGTAAGACAAGGGAACAAATGGGAACATCAGTGAAGGGTGCTAATGGGGAGGTGATAACAAGTAGTGGTGATGTGAGAGGGAGATGGAGTGAGTATTTTGAAGCTTTGTTGATTGTGTTTGATGATAGAGTGGCAGATATAGGGTGTTTTCATTGAGGTGGTGTGCAAAGTGAGAGGGGTTAGGGAGTGTGATTTGGTAAACAGAGAAAAGGTGGTGAAAGGTTTGCAGAAGATGAAAGCCAGCAAGGCAGCGGGTTTGGATGGTATTGCAGTGGAATTTATTAAAAAAGGGGGTGACTGTATTGTTGACTGGTTGGTAGGATCATTTAATGTATGTATGACTCATATACACACGTGTATGTATATACATGTGTATGGGGGTGGGTTGGGCCATCCTTTCATCTGTTTCCTTGCCCTACCTCGCTAACGCGGAAGACAGCGACAAAGTATAATAATAACAATAATAATGTGGGGGGGAGCTGTGGTTTTGGGCATTATTGCATGACAGTTGGAGACTGAGTATGAATGAATGGGGCCTTTGTTGTCTTTTCCTAGCGCTACCTCGCACACGAGGGGGGAGGGGGATGTTATTTCATGTGTGGCGAGGTGGCGATGGGAATGAATAAAGGCAGACATTGTGAATTGTAAGCTTGTGTATTTATGTATGTGTCTGTGTGTGTATATATATGTGTACATTGAGATGTATGGGTATGTATATTTGCATATGTGGACGTGTATGTATATACATATGTATGGGGGTGGGTTGGGCCATTTCTTTCATCTGTTTCCTTGCGCTACCTCGCAAACGCGGGAGACAGCGACAAAGCAAAATAAATAAATAAAATAAAATAATAAAATCACTCATGGTGAGGTGCCTGAGGATTGGCAGAATGCTTGCATAGTGCAGAGCATCAGATTGGGGAAGAGCAGTGTGGTTTCAGAAGTGGTAGAGGATGTGTGGATTAGGTGTTTGCTTTGAAGAATGTAGGTGAGAAATACTTAGAAAAGCAAATGGATTTGTACGTAGCATTTATGGATCTGGAAAAGGCATATGACAGCAAGTTGATAGAGATGCTCTGTGGAAGGTATTAAGAATATATGGTGTGGGAGGCAAGTTGTTAGAAGCAATGAAAAGTTTTTATCGAGGATTTAAGGCATGTGTACGTGTAGGAAAAGAGGAAAGTGATTGGTTGTCAGTGAATGATGGTTTGCGGCAGGGGTGCATGATGTCTCCAAGGTTGTTTAATATTTTTATGGATGGGGAGGTGAATGCAAGTGTTTTGGAGAGAGGGGCAAGTATGCAGTCTGTTGTGGATGAGAGGGCTTGGGAAGTGAGTCAGTTGTTGTTCGCTGATGATACAGCATTGGTGGCTGATTCAGGTGAGAAACTGCTGAAGCTGGAGACTGAGTTTGGTAAAGTGTGTGAAAGAAGAAAGCTGAGAGTAAATGTGAATAAGAGCAAGGTTATTAGGTGCAGTAGGGTTGAGGGACAAGTCAGTAGGGAGGTAAGTTTGAATGGAGAAAAACTGGAGGAAGTGAAGTGTTTTAGATATCTGGGAGTGGATTTGGCAGCGGAAGGAACCATGGAAGCGGAAGTGAATCATAGGGTGGAGGAGGGGGCGAAAGTTCTGGGAGCGCTGAAAAATGTGTGGAAATTGAGAACGTTATCTTGGAAAGCAAAAATGGGTATGTTTGAAGGAATGGTGGTTCCATCATGTTATATGGTTGCGAGGCATGGGCTATAGACAGAGTTGTGCGGAGGAGGGTGGATGTGCTGGAAATGAGATGTTTGAGGACAATATGTGGTGTGAGGTGGTTTGATCAAGTAAGTAATGAAAGGGTAAGAGAGATGTGTGGTAATAAAAAGAGTGTGGTTGAGAGAGCAGAAGAGGGTGTTTTGAAATGGTTTGGTCACATGGAGTGAATGAGTGAGGAAAGATTGACAAAGACAATATATGTGTCAGAGCTGGAGGGAATGAGGAGAAGTGCGAGACCAAATTGGAGGTGGAAAGATGGAGTGAAAAAGATTTTGAGTGATCGTGGCCTGAACATGCAGGAGGGTGAAAGGCGTGCAAGGAATAGAGTGAATTGGAACAATGTGGTATACCGGGGTTGACGTGCTGTCAATGGATTGAACCAGGGCATGTGAAGCGTCTGGTATAAACTATGGAAAGTTTTGTGGGGCCTGGATGTGGAAAGAGAGCTGTGGTTTCTGTGTATTATACATGACAGCTAGAGGATGAGTGTGAACGAATGTGGCCTTTGCTCTCTTTTCCTAGCGCTACCTCACGCACATGCTGGGGTAGGGACTTGTCATTTTCATGTGTGGCAGGGTTGCAACGGGAATGAATATGGGCAGATTATGAATTATGTGCATGTGTAGATATGTATATATCTGTGTGTGTATGTCTGTGTATATGTCTGTGTGTCTCCAGCGTTAGCGAGGTAGCACAAAGAAACAGATGAAGAATGGCCCAACTCACTCACATACACATGTATATACATAAATGCCCACACAGGCACATATATATACCTATACATTTGAACATATACATATATATATACATACACAGACATATACATATATACACATGTACATATTCATACTTGCTGCCTTCTTCCATTCCCATCGTCACCCTGCAACACACGAAATAGCATTCCCCTCCCCCACAAGCGCGCATGGTAGTGCTAGGAAAAGACAACAAAATTCACATTTGTTTACATTCAGTCTGTAGCTGTCATGTGTAATGCACCGAAACCACAGCTCCCTTTCCACATCCAGGCCTCACAAAACTTTCCATGGTTTACCCCAGATATTTTTCATGCCCTGGTTCAATCCATTGACAGCTCGTCGACCTTGGTATATCACATCGTTTCAATTCACTCTATTCCTTGCACGCCTTTCACCCTCCTGTATGTTCAGGCCCTGATCACTCAAAATCTTTTTCACTCCATCCTTCCACCTCCATTCTGGTCTCCCACTTCTCGTTCCCTCCACCTCTGACACATACATCCTGTTTCACAATCTTTCCTTACTCATTCTCTCCATGTGACCAAACCATTTCAATACACCCTTTTCTGCTCTCTCAACTGCGCTCTTTTTATTACCACACATCTCTCTTATCCTTCATTACTTATTTCATCAAAACACCTCACATAGCATGTCCTCAAACATTTCAATTCCAACACGTCCACCCTCCTCAGCACAACCCTATCTACATGCCTTGCAAACCCACTCATTTTTGCTCCGAGATAATGATCTCTCCTTCCACACATTCTTCAGTGCTCCCAGAACCTTCGTCCCCTCCCATACCCTGTTAATCACTTCAGTTTCCATGGTTCCATCTGCTGCTAAATCCACACCCAAATATGTAAAATACTTCACCACGTCCTCCAGTTTTTTCTATTCAAGCTTACCTCCCAGTTAACTTGTACCTCAACCCTACTGAACCTTATAACCTTACTCTTATTCACATTTACTTCCAGCTTTTTTCTCTCATATACTTTATCAAACTCAGTCATCAGCTTCTGCAGTTTCTCATCCAAATCAGCCACCAGCGCTGTATCATCAGTGAACAACAACTGACTCACTTCCCAAGCTCTCTCATTCACAACAGACTGCATACTTGCCCCTCTTTCCAAAACTCTTGCATTAACCTCCCTAACATCCCCATCCATAAACAAATTAAACAACCATGGAGACATCACACACTCCTGCCATAAACCAACATTCACTGAGAACCAATCACTTTCCTCTCTTTTTACTCATACACATGCCTTACATCCTCGATTAAAACTTTTCACTGCTCTAACAACTTCTTAATACCTTCCACAGAGGATCTCTATCAACTCTATCATATGCCTTCTCCAGATTCATAAATGCTACATACAAATACATTTGTTCTTCTAAGTATTTCTCACATACATTTTTCAAAACAAACACCTGATCCACACCTCCTCAACCACTTTTGAAACAACACTGCTCTTCCCCAATCTGATGCTCTGTACATGCCTTTTCTAAATTAGTTTAGAATTTCCACTTGGAAGGAGGAGGTACTTAGTATACTAAAAAGTTTATCCCCCTTATCAGTAGATGCACACGTAAAGGATTAATCAAACTACATCGATGAAATGTCAGTATGCAGCAGCTTCAAATCCAAAATGATTATTACATGAAAAGTGGCACATATAAAGCCGATATAAGCAGACTCTTAAAAATAATGTTCCAATGATTACATGGAGACCATGTAATGCAGTTGCTACAAAAAAAGTAGAACCATAAGCTGAATCGGCAATAGTGAAAGTGGCTTCAAAATATTCTAATGCTTGAAGGGCAGTAAAGTAGGTTCCTAATAGAATCGTTAAGAAAAGTCTTTGAATCGCTTCCGAGTGTTTAGACTCTATGATAGAATAATGCGCTCATGTTACTGTTGCTCCGGATGAAATTAAGATAGTTGTATTTAGAACAGGGATCTGGAATGGGTTATATGGCTGGATTCCAGCTGGCAGTCAAGAGGTTCCAATATTAATTGTAGGGCATAATCTTTTATGAAAAAAGCTCAAAAAAATGAAAAGAAAAATAAAACCTCTGATGCAGTAAATGAAATTATACCTCATTTTTTTTTTTTTTTTTTTTTAATTTTCCAAAACAAGGAACAGAGAAGAGGTCCAGGTGAGGATATTCCCTCAAAGGCCCAGTCCTCTGTTCTTAACGCTACCTCGCTATCGCGGGAAATAGCGAATAGTATAAAAAAAAAAAAAAAAAAAACCTCATTGAAGGTCTTTACTAACTACTGATGCGTGTAAACCCTGATAAATGGCCTCTCGGCTAACATCTCGTCATCATTGAATTGTTAGAATAGTTCTAATTACTCCTATAAGAGAAGTCTGATATCAGTTTCTTGACATCATTTTACTAACTCAGTAGTATTATTGCTCTAATAGATCCGGTTAGTGGTCATGGTCTTTTGTTTATTAAGTGATAAGAGTGGAATCTTATCTTATCCCTGGGGATAGGGGATAGGGGAAAAAGAATACTTCCCACATATTCCCTGCGTGTCGTAGAAGGCGACTAAAAGGGGAGGAAGCGGGGGGCTGGAAATCCTCCCCTCTTGTTTTTTTTAATTTTCCAAAAGAAGGAACAGAGAAGGGGGCCAGGTGAGGATATTCCCTCAGAGGCCCAGTCCTCTGTTCTTAACGCTACCTTGCTAATGTGGGAAATGGCGAATAGTTTAAAAGAAAAAAGAAAAAAAGAGTGGAATCTGTGAGAAGATGGCATTAGTTGATTTCTCTTGTGTAGAGAGTTCCTAGAACGATCAATACCTAGGATTGGATAACTACAATAGCTCATTCTAATAGGAGGAGGATTTGAGAAATCATGAGAATTGATAGTAAAGTTGATGAATCTATATGAGGGCTGGATTGTCCTAAGAGAGTTAGTAGAAGATGGGCAGCAATTATGCTAGCTGCCAATCAAATTGCTATAGTTCATGGCCAAATTGTTTCTGATAGATTCAGTTACAGTTATGAAAGTTATTAGAATTCTTGGTGTTCCCTGAGGTACTAAATGGGAAATTTATGTTGAGTATGTTTAAACCAACCATAAACGATTAGAGTTACTCAAATTGGAGGTGTTAATGAGAGAGTTATAGCCATGTGACCTGATCTGGTGAAGATATAAGGCAAGAGGCCTAAAGAATTTTTAAATACAACCAATCTAAAAAGTGAAGTTATGATTAGTGTGACTGCGATGAGTGAATTCAGTAATAATGACTTTAATTTGTTGTGGAGAGTCTGCCTCAATTCTGATCAAATACCTAATCATCGAGAAGGCGAAGCTCAATAGGATATTGGCAAAAACAGAATTCCAATAAATGTGGATAATCAGTCTAAAGGAATCGAAAATAAACTAAAAGGTCCAAAGATAGAAAATAGTCTAATTATCATTTTCAATTTTTCCTGAGCAACCAAAAAGGTTGCTCAGGAAAAATATGTTTTTTTGGCTGGAAAAATGAAATAATGAAGGATGGTAAACACAGCTAAACTAGTGATGAATATCATAAATAAGTTTAATCATATTAGAGATCTTATTTGCAGCATAGAAAAATGTCCTTAAAACTAAATCTTTACAATCTTGCATTATAATTTAACTAATTTTTTGGTATCTTAATCATCTGAGTTATCTAGGTACCATAATAGGTTTAAAAGACCTACACTTTTATCAGTCATCAGGTGAATCTTCTCTTGAAGTTGCTACTCATGATGAGGGTGAATTGGTAGAAATTGATTTAATTACAGTAGTAGTATTGCAGTGGAATTTATTAAAAAAGGGGGTGACTGTATTGTTGACTGGTTGGTAAGGTTATTTAATGTATGTATGACTCATGGTGAGGTGCCTGAGGATTGGCGGAATGCTTGCATAGTGCCATTGTACAAAGGCAAAGGGGATAAGAGTGAGTGCTCAAATTACAGAGGTATAAGTTTGTTGAGTATTCCTGGTAAATTATATGGGAGGGTATTGATTGAGAGGGTGAAGGCATGTACAGAGCATCAGATTGGGGAAGAACAGTGTGGTTTCAGAAGTGGTAGAGGATGTGTGGATCAGGTGTTTGCTTTGAAGAATGTATGTGAGAAATAGTTAGAAAAGCAAATGGATTTGTATGTAGCATTTATGGATCTGGAGAAGGCATATGATAGAGTGGATAGAGATGCTCTGTGGAAGGTATTAAGAATATATGGTGTGGGTGGCAAGTTGTTAGAAGCAGTGAAAAGTTTTTATCGAGGATGTAAGGCATGTGTACGTGTAGGAAGAGAGGAAAGTGATTGGTTCTCAGTGAATGTAGGTTTGTGGCAGGGGTGTGTAATGTCTCCATGGTTGTTTAATTTGTTTATGGATGGGGTTGTTAGAAAGGTGAATGCAAGAGTTTTGGAAAGAGGGGCAAGTATGAAGTCTGTTGTGGATGAGAGAGCTTGGGAAGTGAGTCAGTTGTTGTTCGCTGATGATACAGCGCTGGTGGCTGATTCATGTGAGAAACTGCAGAAGCTGGTGACTGAGTTTGGTAAAGTGTGTGAAAGAAGAAAGTTAAGAGTAAATGTGAATAAGAGCAAGGTTATTAGATACAGTAGGGTTGAGGGTCAAGTCAATTGGGAGGTAAGTGTGAATGGAGAAAAACTGGAGGAAGTAAAGTGTTTTAGATATCTGGGAGTGGATCTGGCAGCAGATGGAACCATGGAAGCGGAAGTGAATCATAGGGTGGGGGAGGGGGCGAAAATTCTGGGAGCCTTGAAGAATGTGTGGAAGTCGAGAACATTATCTCGGAAAGCAAAAATGGGTATGTTTGAAGGAATAGTGGTTCCAACAATGTTGTATGGTTGCAAGGCGTGGCCTATGGATAGAGTTGTGCGCAGGAGGGTGGATGTGCTGGAAATGAGATGTTTGAGGACAATGTGTGGTGTGAGGTGGTTTGATCGAGTAAGTAATGTAAGGGTAAGAGAGATGTGTGGAAAGAAAAAGAGCGTGGTTGAGAGAGCAGAAGAGGGTGTTTTGAAATGGTTTGGGCACATGGAGAGAATGAGTGAGGAAAGATTGACCAGGAGGATATGTGTCGGAGGTGGAGGGAACGAGGAGAAGTGGGAGACCAAATTGGAGGTGGAAAGATGGAGTGAAAAAGATTTTGAGTGATCGGAGCCTGAACATGCAGGAGGGTGAAAGGCGGGCAAGGAATAGAGTGAATTGGATCGTTGTGGTATACCGGGGTTGACGTGCTGTCAGTGGATTGAATCAGGGCATGTGAAGCGTCTGGGGTAAACCATGGAAAGCTGTGTGGGGCCTGGATGTGGAAAGGGAACTGTGGTTTCAGGCATTATTGCATGACAGCTAGAGACTGAGTGTGAACGAATGAGGCCTTTGTTGTCTTTTCCTAGTGCTACCCCGCACACATGAGGGGGGAGGGGGATGGTATTCCATGTGTGGCGAGGTGGCGATGGGAATGAATAAAGGCAGACAATGTGAATTGTGTGCATGGGTATATATGTATGTGTCTGTGTGTGTATATATATGTGTACATTGAGATGTATAGGTATGTATATTTGCATGTGTGGACGTGTGTGTATATACATGTGTATGGGGGTGGGTTGGGCCATTTCTTTCGTCTGTTTCCTTGCGCTACCTCGCAAACGCGGGAGACAGCGACAAAGCAAAATAAAAAGAAAAAAATAATAGTTATAAATCTATGATTGCCTCCGCATATCTCTGAACATTGACCAAAGAATAAACCTGGTCGTGAAAGTATGAAGCTGACAGGTACAGCGTCTGTTTTTACTCCTGAAGACGGAACTGCTCGTGAGTGAATTACATCAGCTGTGGTTACTAAAACTCGAATTTGTCTATCCATAGGATTTTCCATTCGGTTATCTACATTGAGAAGATGATATCCAAATTGTTCTAAGTCATTAGAGAGGGGTCATATAAGAGTCAAATTCTACTACTATGAAGATGGAATATTTGTATCTTCAATACCATTGATGACCTACGGTCTTAATAGTTAACCTGGGTGAGTTTATGTCATCTAGGAGATAAAGTAGTCGAAGAGATGGAAGTGCAATGATTATTAAGATAATTGCTGGTAAAATAGTCAGGTCATCTCAATTGTTTCATTTTCAAGTAAAAATCGGTTAGTTAAAATGTTAAATGATAACGATGCTATCATGTAGCCTACTAATGAGGTAATTACAATTAGAATGATTATGGTATCATTGTGGAAGAAAATTAGCTGCGCTATTAGTGGAGAGGCTCTGTCTTGAAATCCTAAATGCCTTCTTGTTGCCATTAATTCTAGGAAAAGAAATTTTTCATGCTAGGAACTTAAATCCTATGCATTATTCTGCCACCTTAAAATACATACATTGAATATCCTCACCAACCAGTCAACAACACTGTCAACCCCTTTTTTAATAAATTCCACTGCAATACCATCCAAAACCGCTGCCTTCCTGGCTTTCATCTTCTGCAAAGCTCTCACTACTACTTCTCTGTTTACCAAATCATTCTCCCTAACCCTCTCACTTCGCACACCACCTCGACCAAAACACCCTATATCTACCACTCTGTCATTTAACACAATCAACAAACCTTCAAAATACTCACTTCATCTCCTTCTCACATCACCACTACTTATCACCTCCCCATTATCCCCTTCACTGATGTTCCCATTTGTTTCCTTGTCTTATGCACTATATATACCTCCTTCCAAAGCATCTTTTTATTCTCCCTAAAATTTAATGATACTCTCTCATCCCAACTCTCATTTGCCCTCTTTTTCACCTCTTGCACCCTTCTCTTGACCTCATGCCTCTTTTATACATCTCCCAGTCATTTGCATTATTTCCCTGCAAAAATCGTCCAAATGCCTCTCTCTTCTCTTTCACTAATAATCTAACTTCTTCATCCCACCACTCACTACCCTTTCTAATCTGCCCACCTCCCATGCTTCTCATGCCAAAAGCATCTTTTGCGCAAGCCATCACTGCTTCCCTAAATAAATCCCATTCCTCCCCCACTCCCCTTACGTCCTTTGTTCTCACCTTTTTTCCATTCTGTACTCAGTCTCTCCTGGTACTTCCTCACAAGTCTCCTTCCCAAGCTCACTTACTCTCACCACTCTCTTCACCCTAATATTCTCTCTTCTTTTCTGAAAACCTCTACAAATCTTCACCTTCGCCTCCAGAAGATAATGATCAGACATCCCTCCAGATGCACCTTTCAGCACATTAACATCCAAAAGTCTCTGTTTCGCACGCCTATCAATTAACACGTAATCATGTAGCGCTCTGGCCATCTCTCCTACTTACATATGTATACTTATGTATATCTCTCTATTTAAACCAGGTATTCTCAATCACCAGTTCTTTTTCAGCACATAAATATACAAGCTCTTCACCATTTCTATTTACAACACTGAATACCCCATGTACGCCAATTATTCCCTCAACTGCCACATTACTCACCTTTGCATTCAAGTTACCCATCACTATAACCTGGTCTCGTGCATCAAAGCTACTAACACACTCACTCACTCAGCTGCTCCCAAAACACTTGCCTCTTATGATCTTTCTTCTCATCGCCAGGTGCATATGCACTAATAATCACCCATCTGTCTCCATCCACTTTCAGTTTTACCCATATCAGTCTAGAGTTTACTTTCTTACACTCTCTTACATACTACCATCACTCCTGTTTCAGGAGTAGTGCTACTCCTTCTCTTGCTCTTGTCCTCTCACTAACCCCTGACTTTACTCCCAAGACATTCCCAAACCACTCTTTCCCTTTACCCTTGAGCTTTGTTTCACTCGGTGCCAAAACACCCAAGTTCCTTTCCTCAAACATACTACCTATCTCTCCTTTTTTCTCATCTTGGTTACATCCACACACATTTAGACACCCCAATCTGAGCCTTTGAGGAGGATGAGCACTCCCCACGTGACTCCTTCAGTTTCCCCTTATATTAATACTTGCTGCTTTCGTCTCTTCCAGTCACTACCTGCCACATAGGAAATAGCCTGTCCCTCTCCTTACAGCGACTTACCTCCAGAAAAAGACAATGAATAGGCCACATTAGCTCACACTCAGTCTCTAGTTGTCATGTGTAATGCACTGAACCAAAGCTCCCTTTGCACATCCAGGCCCTACATATCTTTCCATGGTTTACCCCATACTCTTCACATGCCTTGGTTCATTCCATGCATAAATGCCCATACATGCATATATACATACATATACATGTCAACATTGTTGGAAAGGATCACAATTTATGAGTCCTATGGACTCATAGGAATACATATCAACATGTCTTTTCCTGGCACTACCTTGAATGTTACTTCATGTTTGGCAAGGTGGCGACGGGAATGGATGAAAGCAGCAAGTATGAATATGTACATGTCTATATATGTATATATATGTATGTATATGTATGTTTATGTGCATGTGTGGGTGTTTATGTATATACATGTGTATGTGGGTGGGTTGGACCATTCCTTGTCTGTTTCCATGTGCTACCTCGCTAATGTGGGAGACAGCAGTTAAGTATGACAAATAGAAAAATAACTTACATGTGCACAGACACAAACATATCTACACATGAACATACTTATACTTGTTTGCCTTCATCTGTTCATGTCACTACTGTGCCACACAGGAAATAGCATCACTACCCCCGCTCCCATGAGGTAGCACCAGGCCACATTCCTTCACTCTCAGTCTCTAGCTGTCATTTGTAATGCACCGATATGACAGCTCCCTATCCACATCCAGACCCCACAGACCTATCTATGGTTTAACCCAGATGCTTCACATACCTTGGTTCAGTCCATTGACAGCACGTCGACCCTTGTATACCACATTGTTCCAGTCCACTATTCCTTGCACGTCTCTCCCTCTCCTGTATGTTTGGGCCCTGATCACTCAAAATCTTTTTCACTCCATCCTTCCACCTTCAATTTGGTCTCCCTCTTCTCCTTCTTCCCTTTACCTCTGACACATATATCCTCTATGTCAATCTTTCCTCACTCATTCTGTCCATGTGTCCAAACCATTTCAATACACACTCTTCTGCTCTATCATCCACTGTTTTTATTACCACATATCTCTTACCCTTTCATTATTTAAACGATCAAACCACCTCACACCCCATATTGTACGCAAACATTTCATTTCCAACACATCCACTCTCATCTGCACAATCCTATCTGTAGCCCATGCCTCACACCCATATGACATTGCTGTAACCACTATTCTTTCAAACATACTCATTTTTGCTCTCCAAGATAACGTTCTCGCCTTCCACTCATTCTCCAACACTCTCAGAACCTTTGACCCCTCCCCCACCCTGTGACTCAATTCTGCTTCCATGGTTCCATCTGCTGCTAAATCCACTCCCAGATATCTAAAACACTTCACTTCCTCCAGCTTTTCTCCATTCAAATTTACCTCCCAGTTAGCTTGTCTCTCAGCCATACTGAACCTAATAACCTTGCTCTTATTTACATTTACTCCCAACTTTCTTCTTTCACATGCTTTACCAAACTCAGTCACCAACCTATGCAGTTTCTCACCCAAATCGGCCACCAGCGCTGTAGGATCACTGAATAACAACTGACTCGCTTTCCAAGCCCTCTCATCCACAACAGTCTGCATACTTGCCCCTCTTTCCAAAACTCTTGCATTTACCTCCCTAACCACCCCATCCATAAACAAATTAACACCCATGGATACATCACGCATCGCTGCTGCAGACCAACATTCACTGGGAACCAATCACTTTCCTTTCTTCCTACTCGTGCATGTCTTACATCCTTACATGCTTCTAGCAGCTTACCTCTCTCACCATGTACTCTTAAAACCTTCCACAAAGCATCTCTATCAACCCTATCATATGCTTTCTCGAGATCCATAAATGCTACATGCAAATCCAACTGTTTTTTAAGTATTTCTCACATATATTCTTCAAAACAAACACCTGATCCACACATCCTCTACCACTTCTGAAACCACACTGCTCTTCCCCAGTCTGATGCTCTGTACATGCCTTTACCTTCTCATTCAGTACCCTCCCATATAATGTAATGTAATGCACTGAAACCACAGCTTCCTTTCACATCCTTCCCCCAGAGACCTTTCCATGAACTGCCCCAGATGCTTCCTATGCACTGTCTCAATCCATTGACAGCACATCGACCCTGGTACACCACATTGATCCAATTCACTCTCTTCCCTGCACACTCTTCACCCTCTTGTATGTCCAGGCCCTGATCGCTCAGAATCTCCTTCAGTCCATCCTTCCACCTCCAATTTGGTCTCCCAATTCTCCTTGTTCTCTCCACCTTCGATACACTCACCATCTTTGTCAACTCCTTCTCACTCATTCTCTCCATGTGTCCAGACCATTTCAACACACCCTCTTCTGCTCCCTAAACCACACTTCTACTACCACACACCTCTCCCGCCCTTTCATTACTTACTTGATCAAACCACCTCACACCCCATATTGTCCTCAAACATTTCATTTTCAACACATCCATTTTTTTTCATACTATTCGCCATTTCCCGTGTTAGCAATGTAGTGTTAAGAACAGATGACTGGACCTTTGAGGGAATATCCTCACCTGGCCCCCTTCTCTGTTCCTTCTTTTAGAAAATTAAAAAAAACCTGAGAGAGGAGGATTTCCAGCCCCCGTCCCTTCCCTTTTAGTCACCTTCTACGACACGCAGGGAATACGTGGGAAGTATTCTTTCTCCCCTATCCCCAGGGAAAATATATATAGTTTATTTATTTTGCTTTGTCGCTGTCTCCCTCGTTTGCGAGGTAGCGCAAGGAAACAGATGAAAGAAATGGCCCAACCCACCCCCTACACATGTATATACATACACGTCCACACACGCAAATATACATACCCATACATCTCAATGTACACATATATATACACACACAGACACATACATATAAACCCATGCACACAATTCACACTGTCTGCCTTTATTCATTCCCATCGCCACTTCGCCACACATGGAATAACATCCCCTCCCCCCTCATGTGTGCGAGGTAGCGCTAAGAAAAGACAACAAAGGCCCCATTCGTTCACACTCAGTCTCTAGCTGTCATGCAATAATGCCCAAAACCACAGCTCCCTTTCCACATCCAGGCCCCACAGAACTTTCCATGGTTTACCCCAGACACTTCACATGCCCTGATTCAATCCATTGACAGCACGTCGACCCCAGTATACCACATCGATCTAATTCACTCTATTCCTTGCCCGCCTTTCACCCTCCTGCATGTTCAGGCCCCGATCACTCAAAATCTTTTTCACTCCATCTTTCCACCTCCAATTTGGTCTCCCACTTCTCCTCGTTCCCTCCACCTCCGACACATATATCCTCTTGGTCAATCTTTCCTCACTCATTCTCTCCATGTGCCCAAACCATTTCAAAACACCCTCTTCTGCTCTCTCAACCATGCTCTTTTTATTTGTTGGGGTGAAGAGAGTGGTGATAGTAAGTGAGCCTAGGAAGGAGACTTGTGTGAGGAAGTACCAGGAGAGACTGAGTACAGAATAGAAATAGGTTAGAACAAAGGTGGTAAGGGGAGTGGGGGAGGAATGGGATGTATTTAGGGAAGCAGTGATGGCTTGCGCAAAAGATGCTTGTGGCATGAGAAGCGTGGGAGGTGGGGTGATTAGAAAGGGTAGTGAGTGGTGGGATGAAGAAGTAAGATTTATTAGTGAAAGAGAAGAGAGAGGCATTTGGACGATTTTTGCTGGGAAAAAATGCAAATGAGTGGGAGATGTATAAAAGAAAGAGGCAGGAGGTCAAGAGAAAGGTGCAAGAGGTGAAAAAGAGGGCAAATGAAAGTTGGGGTGAGAGAGTATCATTAAATTTTAGGGAAAATAAAAAGATGTTTTGGAAGGAGGTAAATAAAGTGCGTAAGACAAGGGAGCAGATGGGAACTTTAGTGAACGGGGCTAATGGGGAGGTGATAACAAGTAGTGGTGATGTGAGAAGGAGATGGAGTGAGTATTTTGAAGGTTTGTTGAATGTGTTTGATGATAGAGTGGCAGATATAGGGTGTTTTGGTCAAGGTGGTGTGCAAAGTGAGAGGGTTAGGGAAAATGATTTGGTAAACAGAGGAGAGGTAGTAAAAGCTTTGCGATAGATGAAAGCCAGCAAGGCAGCAGGTTTGGATGGTATTGCAGTGGAATTTATTAAAAAAGGGGGTGACTGTAATGTTGACTGGTTGGTAAGGTTATTTAATGTATGTATGATTCATGGTGTGGTGCCTGAGGATTGGCGGAATGCTTGCATAGTGCCATTGTACAAAATTTATTTATTTATTTATTTATTTTTTTTCTTTGTCGCTGTCTCCCGCGTTTGCGAGGTAGCGCAAGGAAACAGAGGAAAGAAATGGCCCAACCCACCCCATACACATGCCTTGACTCAATCCACTGACAGCACGTCAACCCCGGTATACCACATCGCTCCAATTCACTCTATTCTTTGCCCTCCTTTCACCCTCCTGCATGTTCAGGCCCCGATCACACAAAATCTTTTTCACTCCATCTTTCCACCTCCAATTTGGTCTCCCTCTTCTCCTCATTCCCTCCACCTCCGACACATATATCCTCTTGGTCAATCTTTCCTCACTCATTCTCTCCATGTGACCAAACCATTTCAAAACACCCTCTTCTGCTCTCTCAACCACGCTCTTTTTATTTCCACACATCTCTCTTACCCTTACGTTACTTACTCGATCAAACCACCTCACACCACACATTGTCCTCAAACATCTCATTTCCAGCACATCCATCCTCCTGCGCACAACTCTATCCATAGCCCACGCCTCGCAACCATACAACATTGTTGGAACCACTATTCCTTCAAACATATCCATTTTTGCTTTCTGAGATAATGTTCTCGACTTCCACTTCCACACATTCTTCAAGGCTCCCAGAATTTTCGCCCCCTCCCCCACCCTATGATCCACTTCCGCTTCCATGGTTCCATCCGCTGCCAGATCCACTCCCAGATATATAAAACACTTCACTTCCTCCAGTTTTTCTCCATTCAAACTCACCTCCCAATTGAATTGACCCTCAACCCTACTGTACCTAATAACCTTGCTCTTATTCACATTTACTCTTAACTTTCTTCTTTCACACACTTTACCAAACTCAGTCACCAGCTTCTGCAGTTTCTCACATGAATCAGCCACCAGCGCTGTATCATCAGCGAACAACAACTGACTCACTTCCCAAGCTCTCTCATCCCCAACAGACTTCATACTTGCCCCTCTTTCCAAAACTCTTGCATTCACCTCCCTAACAACCCCATCTATAAACAAATTAAACAACCATGGAGACATCACACACCCCTGCCGCAAACCTACATTCACTGAGAACCAATCACTTTCCTCTCTTCCTACACGTACACATGCCTTACATCCTCGATAAAAACTTTTCACTGCTTCTAACAACTTGCCTCCCACACCATATATTCTTAATACCTTCCACAGAGCATCTCTATCAACTCTATCATATGCCTTCTCCAGATCCATAAATGCTACATACAAATCCATTTGCTTTTCTAACTATTTCTCACATACATTCTTAAAAGCAAACACCTGATCCACACATCCTCTACCACTTCTGAAACCACACTGCTCTTCCCCAGTCTGATGCTCTGTACATGCCTTCACCCTCTCAATCAATACCCTCCCATATAATTTGCCAGGAATACTCAACAAACTTATACCTCTGTAATTTGAGCACTCACTCTTATCCCCTTTGCCTTTGTACAATGGCACTATGCACGCATTCCACCAATCCTCAGGCACCTCACCATGAGTCATACATACATTAAATAACCTTACCAACCAGTCAACAATACAGTCACCCCCTTTTTTAATAAATTCCACTGCAATACCATCCAAACCTGCTGCCTTGCCGGCTTTCATCTTCCGCAAAGCTTTTACTACCTCTTCTCTGTTTACCAACTCATTTTCCCTAACCCTCGCACTTTGCACACCACCTCGACCAAAGCACCCTATATCTGCCACTCTATCATCAAACACATTCAACAAACCTTCAAAATACTCACTCCATCTCCTTCTCACATCACCACTACTTGTAATCACCTCCCCATTTGCGCCCTTCACTGAAGTTCCCATTTGCTCCCTTGTCTTACGCACTTTATTTACCTCCTTCCAGAACATCTTTTTATTCTCCCTAAAATTTACTGATAGTCTCTCACCCCAACTCTCATTTGCCCTTTTTTTCACCTCTTGCACCTTTCTCTTGACCTCCTGTCTCTTTCTTTTATACGTCTCCCACTCAATTTCATTTTTTCCCTGCAAAAATCGTCCAAATGCCTCTCTCTTCTCTTTCACTAATACTCTTACTTCTTCATCCCACCACTCACTACCCTTTCTAATCAACCCACCTCCCACTCTTCTCATGCCACAAGCATCTTTTGCGCAGTCCATCACTGATTCCCTAAATACATCCCATTCCTCCCCCACTCCCCTTACTTCCATTGTTCTCACCTTTTTCCATTCTGTACTCAGTCTCTCCTGGTACTTCCTCACACAAGTCTCCTTCCCAAGCTCACTTACTCTCACCACCCTCTTCACCCCAACATTCACTCTTCTTTTCTGAAAACCCATACAAATCTTCACCTTAGCCTCCACAAGATAATGATCAGACATCCCTCCAGTTGCAGCTCTCAGCACATTAACATCCAAAAGTCTCTCTTTCGCGCGCCTGTCAATTAACACGTAATCCAATAATGCTCTCTGGCCATCTCTCCTACTTACATAAGTATACTTATGTATATCCCGCTTTTTAAACCAGGTATTCCCAATCATCAGTCCTTTTTCAGCACATAAATCTACAAGCTCTTCACCATTTCCATTTACAACACTGAACACCCCATGTATACCAATTATTCCCTCAACTGCCACATTACTCACCTTTGCATTCAAATCACCCAACACTATAACCCGGTCTCGTGCATCAAAACCACTAACACACTCATTCAGCTGCTCCCAAAACACTTGCCTCTCATGATCCTTCTTCTCATGCCCAGGTGCATATGCACCAATAATCACCCATCTCTCTCCATCAACTTTCAGTTTTACCCATATTAATCGAGAATTTACTTTCTTACATTCTATCACATACTTCCACAACTCCTGTTTCAGGAGTACTGCTACTCCTTCCCTTGCTCTTGTCCTCTCACTAACCCCTGACTTTACTCCCCAGACATTCCCAAACCACTCTTCCCCTTTACCCTTGAGCTTCGTTTCACTCAGAGCCAAAACATCCAGGTTCCTTTCCTCAAACATACTACCTATCTCTCCTTTTTTCACATCTTGGTTACATCCACACACATTTAGGCACCCCAATCTGAGCCTTCGAGGAGGATGAGCACTCCCCGCATGACTCCTTCTTCTGTTTCCCATTTTAGAAAGTTAAAAAAATACGAGGGGAGGATTTCTGGCCCCCCGCTCCCGTCCCCTCTAGTCGCTTTCTACGACACGCGAGGAATGCGTGGGAAGTATTCTTTCACCCCTATCCCAGGGATAATATACATATATATATACACATACACACACACACACACACATGCACCTATACACACACACACACATACATATATATACACACACACATGCACCTATACACACACACACACATACATATATATACATGTGAAAAATGTAAGAAACAATTTAGAAAACTGAAACTTCTAGCTTGAAATGAAATGAAAAAATGAATGTCACATAATGGTTCAACCTCTGGCTATGGAAAGGAAATGTTTAATTTATTTACACAAACGTCAATAGTAGTTCACATCAATTTAACCACTGTATCAATAAGCTTCAATGGTGGCAGATATAGGGTGTTTTGGTCAAGGTGGTGTGCAAAGTGAGAGGGTTAGGGAAAATGATTTGGTAAACAGAGGAGAGGTAGTAAAAGCTTTGCGATAGATGAAAGCCAGCAAGGCAGCAGGTTTGGATGGTATTGCAGTGGAATTTATTAAAAAAGGGGGTGACTGTATTGTTGACTGGTTGGTAAGGTTATTTAATGTATGTATGATTCATGGGGATAGGGGAGAAAGAATACTTCCCACGTATTCCCTGCGTGTCGTAGAAGGCGACTAAAAGGGGAGGGAGCGGGGGGCTGGAAATCCTCCCCTCTCAATTTTTTTTAATTTTCCAAAAGAAGGAACAGAGAAGGGGGCCAGGTGAGGATATTCCCTCAGTGGCCCAGTTCTCTGTTCTTAACGCTACCTCGCTAACGCGGGAAATGGCGAATAGTTTGAAAAAAAAAAAAAAAATGATTCATGGTGCGGTGCCTGAGGATTGGCGGAATGCTTGCATAGTGCCATTGTACAAAATTTATTTATATTCATGTATTTTTTTTTATTATACTTAATCGCTGTTTCCTGCATCAGCGAGGTAGCGCAAGGAAACAGATGAAGAATGGCCCAACCACTCATATACACATATATATATACATAAACACCCATACATGCACATATACATATGAATATATGCATGAACACCCATACATGCCCCTATACATATGTATACATTTCAAGGTATACATATAAATACACAGACATACACATGTACATACTCGTACTTGCTGCCTTCATCCATTTCCGTTGCCACCCCACCACACAGGAAATAGCATTCTCCCCTCCCTCCAGCGAGGTATCACCAGGAAAAGACAAAAAGGCCACATTCATTCACACTCAGTCTCTAGCTGTCATATGTAATGCACCGAAACCACAGCTCCCTTTCCAATTTCAGGACTCACAGACCTTTCTATGGTTTACCCCAGACGCTTTACATGCCCTGGTTTAATCCATTGACACAACATCGACCCTCGTATAACACATCATTATAATTCACTCTATTCCTTGCATGTCTTTCCCCCTCCTGTATGTTCAGGCCCCAATTGCTCAAAATCTTTTTCACCCCATCATTCCACCTAACCTTGCTCTTATTCACATTTCTCCTTTCACACACTTTACCAAACTCAGTCACCATCCTCTGCAGTTTCTCACCCGAATCAGCTACCAGTGCTGTATCATCAGCGAACAACTGAATCACTTTTCAAGTTCTCATCAACAACAGACTGCATACTTCCCCTATCTCCAAAACTCTTGCATTCACTTCCTTAACCACTCCATCCATAAACAATTAAACAACCATGGGGACATTACGCACCCCTGCCACAAATCGGTATTCACTGGGAACCAATCACTTTCCTCTCTTCCTACTCATACACATGCCTTACATCCTTGGTAAAACTTTTCACTGCTTTTAGCAACTTACCTCCCACACCATATACTCTTAAAACCTTCCACAAAGCATCTCTATCTCTCCTGTCACATGCTGACTGGAGATCCATAAATGCTACATGGAGATCCATAAATGCTATATACAAACAAATCCATCTGTTTTCTAAGTATTTTTCATCTGTTTTCTAAGTATTTTTCATGTTTCTTTAAAGCAAACACCTGATCCACTCATCTTCTGCCACTTCTGAAACCACAGGGCTCTTCCCAATCTGATGCTCTGTACATGCCTTTACCCTCTTAGTCAATACCCTCCCACATAATTTCCCAGGAATACTCAATAAACTTAAGTATCATTAATGTGAATATTTACCTTTATCCCCTTTGCCTTTATACATTGGGACTATGCATGCATTCTGCCAATCCTCAGGCACTATACCATGCTCCATACATACTTTTGATATCCTTACCTACCAATCAACAACACAGTCACCCACTTTTTTAATAAATTCCGCTGCAGTACCATCCAGACCCGCTGCCCTTGCTGGCTTCCTCAACGTTTTTACTGCTTCTTCTCTGTTTACCAAGCCATTCTCTCTGACCCTCTCACTTCACACACCACCTCGACCAAAACACCCTATATCTGCCACTCTATCATCTAACACATTCAACAAACCTTCAAAATACTTGCTCCATCTCCTTCTGACTGATGATATACATCGAAGAGACGAAGCTAGGATGCATATCAACTGACTGTTACATTTTTCTCTTGTGTCTCCCCTGATGATGTGATTATTACACGAAAGTGCACTTGGGAACCTTTTCATGTTTCATTTTCCCCGTGGACTCATAGGAATATCTTGATCACGTGCAAAATTGTGATCCTTTCCAATATATATACATGTACATATTCATACTTGCTGCCTTCATCCATTCCCATCGCCACCCCGCCACACACAAAATAGCATTCCCCTCCCCCACACGCGTGCGAGGTAGTGCTAGTAAAAGACAACAAAGGCCACATTTGTTTACACTCAGTCTGTAGCTGTCATGTGTAATGCACCGAAACCACAGCTCCCTTTCCACATCCAGGCCTCACAAAACTTTCCATGGTTTACCCCAGACATTTCACATGCCCTGGTTCAATTCATTGACAGCTCGTCGACCTCGGTATATCACATCGTTTCAATTCACACTATTCCTTGCACGCCTTTCACCCTCCTGTATGTTCAGGCCCTGATCACTCAAAATCTTTTTTACTCCATCCTTCCACCTCCATCCTGCTCTCCTACTTCTTGTTCCCTCCACCACTGACACATACATCCTGTTTCTCAATCTTTCCTCACTCATTCTCTCCAAGTGACCAAACCTTTTCAATACACACTTTTCTGCTCTCTCAACCATGCTCTTTTTATTACCACATGTCTCTCTTATCCTTCATTACTTACTTGATCAAATCACCTCACATAACATGTCCTCAAACATTTCATTTCCAACACGTCCACCCTCCTCCGCACAACCCTATTTCTATGCCTTGCAACCATATAAAATTGTTGGAACCACTATTCCTTCAAACCTACTCATTTTTGCTCTCCGAGATAACAATCTCTCCTTCCACACATTCTTCAGTGCTCCCAGAACCTTCGCCCCCTCCCATACCCTGTGAATCACTTCAGCTTCCATGGTTCCATCTGCTGCTAAATCTGCCCCCAGATATTTAAAATACTTCACGTCCTCCAGTTGTTTCTATTCAAACTTACCTCCCAGTTAACTTGTACCTCAATGAACCCTACTGAACCTTATAATAACCTTGCTCTTATTCACATTTACTTTCAGCTTTCTTCTCTCACATGCTTTACCAAACTCAGTCACCAATTTCTGCAGTTTCTCACCCGAATCAGCCACCAGCGCTGTATCATTGTTATTCCATGTGTGGCAAGGTGGCGATTGGAATAAATAAAGGCAGACAGTATAAATTATGTACATGTTTATATATGTATATGTCTGTGTGTGTATATATATGTATACATTGAGATGTATAGGCATGTATATTTGCGTGTGTGGACGTGTATGTATATACGTGTGTATGTGGGTGGGTTGGGCCATTCTTTCGTCTGTTTCCTTGCGCTGCCTCGCTGACGCGGAAGACAGCGACAAAGCAAAATAAATAAATAATTATATTATTCAAAGCAAACACCTGATCCACACATTCCCTATGACTTCTAAACCCACACTGCTCTTCCCCGATCTGTTGCTCTGTACATGACTTTACCCTCTCAATCAATACCCTCCCGTATAATTTCCCAGGAATACTCAATAAAATTAGTTATACCTGTGTAATTTTGTACTCTCACCTTTATCCCCTTTGCCTTTGTACAATGGCACTATGCATGCATTCTGCTAATCCTCAGGCACTTCACAGTGAACAATACATTGAATATGCTTACCAACCAGCCAACAACACAGTCATCCCCTTTTCTGATAAATTCCACTGTGGTAACTTCCAAACCTGCCACCTTGCTGGCTTTCATCTTCCGCAAAGCTTTCACTACCTCCTCTCTGTTCACCAAACGATTCTCCCTGACTCTCTCACTTCACACACCACCTCGACTTACCCTATATCTGCCACTCTCTCATCAAACACATTCAACAGACCTTCAAAATACTCACTCCATCTCCTTCTCACTTCACCGTAGTACTACTTGTTACTACCTCTCCATTAGCCTCCTTTACCGATGTTCCCATTTGTTCTCTTGTGTTATGCACTTTTTTTACCTCCTTCCAAAACATTTTTCCATCCTCCCTAAGATTTAATGATACTCTTTCACTCCAACTCTCATTTGCCCTCTTCTTCACTCTTGCACCTTTCTTTTGACCTGTCTCTTTTTTCTTTACAGATATCCCAGTCTACTACTACTTCCCTGCAAAAATCGGCCAAATGCCTCTCTATTCTCTTTCACTAACAATTTTACCTCTTTATCCCACCATTCGCTACCCTTTCTAATCTGCCCATCTCCCACCTTCATCATGCCACAGGTATTGTTTGCACAAACCATCACTGCTTCCCTTAATACATCCCATTCCTCCCCCACTCCCCTTATGTCATTTTCTCTCGCCTTTTTTTTTTATTCTGCACTCAATCACTCCTGGTACTTCCTCACAAAAGTCTCCTTTTCATTCTCACTTACTCTCATCACTCTTCACCCCTACATTCTCTCTTCTTTTTTGAAAACCCTCTACAAATCTTCACCATAACCTCCACAAGATAATGATCAGACATCCCTCCAGTTGCCCCTCCCAGCATATTAACATCTAAAAGTCTCTCTCTCACATGCATATCAATCAGTAATCCAGTAACGTTCTTTGGCCATCTCTTCTACTTACATATGCATACTTATGTATATATCTCTTTTTAAACTAGGTCTTCCCAGTCACCAGTCCTTTTTCAGCACACAAATCTATAAGCTCTTCACCATTTCCATTTACAACACTGAACACCCCATGTACAGCAATTATACCTTCAACTGCCACATTACTCACCTTTGCATTCAAATCACCCATCACTGTAACCTGGTCTCGTGCATCAAAACTGGTCCCAAAACACTTGCCCCTTATGATTTTTTCTTCTCATGACCAAGTGCATAGGCACCAATAATCACTCATCTCCATCCACTTTCTTACACTCTATTACACACTCCCACAATTCCTGCTTCAGGAGAAGTGCTACTGCCTCCTTAGCTCTTGTCCTCTCACCAACCCTGATTTTACTCCCAAGACATTCCCAAACCACTCTTCCCCTTTACTCTAGAGCTTCGTTTCACTTAGAGGCAAAACATCCAGGTTCCTTTCCTCAAACATACCACCTATCTCTCCTTTTTTCTTGTCTTGGTTACATCCACACACATTTAGACATCCCAATCTGAGCTTTCAAGGAGGATGTGCACTCCCTGCGTGACTCCTTCTTCTGTTTCCCCTTTTAGAAAGTTAGAATGGTAGGAGGGAAGGGTTTCCATGCCCCACTCCCATCCCCTTTAGTCGCTTTATACGACACATGTGGAATGCATGGGAAGTATTCTTTCTTCCCTATCCCCTAACCCATATAATTTCTCCCTGGGAAATTGTAAAGGAGATTATTGAATGAGAGGGTAAAGGCATGTAGAGAGCATCAGATCGGGGAAGAGCTGTGTGGTTCCAACAGTGGTAGAGCATGTGTGGATCAGATGTTTGCTTTGAAGAATGTATGTGAGAAATACTTAGAAAAACAGATGGATTTGTATGCAGTATTTATGGATCTGCAGAAGGCATATGATAGGGTTGATAGAGATGCTTTGTGGAAGGTTTTAACAATATATGGTGCGAGAGGTAAGTTGCTAAAAGCAGTGAAAAGTTTTTACCAAGGATGTAAGGCATGTGTATGAGTAGGAAGAGAGAAAGGTGATTGGTTCCCAGTGAATGTTGGTTTGTGGCAGGGGTGTCTCCATGCCTGTTTTATTTGTTTATGGATTGGGTAGTTATGGAGTTAAATGCAAGAGTTTTGGAGAGAGGGGCAAGTAAGCAGTATGTTGTGGATGAGAGGGCTTGATATTGTGAGTCAGTTGTTCGCTGACCATACAGCGCTGGTGGCTGATCCAGTTGAGAAACTGCAGAGGTTGGTGACTGAATTTGGCAAATTATGTGAAAGAAGAAAGTTGAGGGTAAAGGATATTAGGCTCAATAGGGCTGAAGAATAATTTATTTGGGAGGTAAGTTTGGAGAACAACTAGAAGAAGTGAAATGTTTGAGATATCCGGGAGTGGACTTAGCAGCTTATGAAACCATGGAATTGGAAGTGAGTCACAGGATGGAGGAGGGGTGAAGGTTCTGTGAGCATTTAAGAATGAGTGGAAGGTGAGAATGTTATCTTGGAGAGAAAAAATGAGTATGTTTGAAGGAATAGTGGTTCCAATAATGTTATATGGTTGTGAGGCATGGGCTATAGATAGGGTTGTGTGGAAGAGGGTGGATGTGGTGGAAATGAAATGTTTGAGGACAATATGTGGTGTGAGGTGGTTTGATTGCTAATGTGGGGAAGGCAGTTAAATATGATTATTTATTATACTTTGTCGCCATCTCGCACGCCAGCAAGGCAACGCAGGGAAACAGACGAAAGAATGGCCCAACCCACCCACACACACATATATATAAATACATGTCCACACACAGCACATATAAATACTTATACATCTCAACGTATACATATATATACACACACAGACATATACATATATACACATGTACATAATTTATATTGTCTACCCTTATTCATTCCCATCACCACTCCACCACACATGAAATGACAACCCCCATGGTTTATCCGATGCTTCACATGCCCTGGTTTGATCCACTGACAGCACGTCGACCCCAACCCCGGTATATCACATCATTTCAATTAACTCTATTCCTTACACGCCTTTCACCCTCCTGCATATTCAGGCCCCAATCACTCAAAATCTTTTTCACTCCCTCTTTCCAGCTTCAGTTTGGTCTCCCACTTCTCGTTCCCTCCACCTCTGACATGTATATCCTCTTTGTCAATCTTTCCTCACTCATTCTCTTCATGTGACCAAACCATTTCAAAACACCCTCCTCTGCACTCTCAACCACACTCTTTTTATTGCCACACATCTCTCTTAGCCTTTCATTACTTACTCCATCAAACAACCTCACACCACATATTGTCCTCAAACATCTCATTTCCAGCACATCCACCCTCCTCCGCAAAACTCTATCTATAGCCCACACCTTGCAACCATATAACATTGTTGGAACCACTGTTCCTTCAAACATACCCATTTTTGCATTCCAAGATAACATTCTCGACTTCCACACATTTTTCAATGCTCCCAGAATTTTCACCCCCTCCCCCACCCTATGGTTCACTTCCGCTTCCATGATTCCATCCACTGCTAAATCCACTCAAAGCTATCTAAACACTTCACTTCCAGTTTTTCTCCATTCAAACTTACTTCCCAGTTGATTTGTCCAGCAACCCTACTGTACCTAATAACCTTGCTCTTATTCTCATTTACTCTCAGGTTTCTTCTTTCACACACTTTGCGAAACTCAGTCACCAGTTTCTGCAGTTTCTCACCCAAATCAGGCACCAGCGCTGTATCATTAGCGAACAATAAGTGACTCACTTCCCAAGCTCTCTCATCCTCAACAGACTACATACTTGCCCCTCTTTCCAAACCTATTGCATTCACCTCCCTAACAACCCCATCCATAAACAAATTAAGCAACCATGGAGACATCACGCACTCCTGCCGCAAACCAACATTCCCTGAGAACCAATCACTTTCCTCTCTTCCTACACGTACACATGCCTTACATCCTTGATAAAAACTTTTCACACCATATGTTCTTAATACCTTCCACAGAGCATCTCTCTCAACTCTATCATATGCCTTCTCCAAATCCATAAATGCTACATACAAATCCATTTGCTTTTCTAAGTATTTCTCACATACATTCTTCATGGAAATGGAAATGGTGAAGAGCTTGTAGATTTATGTGCTGAAAAAGGACTGATGATTGGGAATACCTGGTTTAAAAAGCGAGATATACATAAGTATGCGTATGTAAGTAGGAGAGATGGCCAGAGAGCATTATTGGATTACGTGTTAATTGACAGGCGCACGAAAGAGAGACTTTTGGATGTTAATGTGCTGAGAGGTGCAACTGGAGGGATGTCTGATCATTATCTTGCGGAGGCTAAGGTGAAGATTTGTATGGGTTTTCAGAAAAGAAGAGTGAATGTTGGGGTGAAGAGGGTGGTGAGAGTAAGTGAGCTTGGGAAGGAGACTTGTGTGAGGAAGTACCAGGAGAGACAGTACAGAATGGAAAAAGGTGAGAACAATGGAAGTAAGGGGAGTGGGGGAGGAATGGGATGTATTTAGGGAATCAGTGATGGATTGCGCAAAAGATGCTTGTGGCATGAGAAGAGTGGGAGGTGGGTTGATTAGAAAGGGTAGTGAGTGGTGGGATGAAGAAGTAAGATTATTAGTGAAAGAGAAGAGAGAGGCATTTGGACGATTTTTGCAGGGAAAAAATGCAGCTGAGTGGGAGATGTATAAAAGAAAGACAGGAGGTCAAGAGAAAGGTGCAAGACGTGAAAAAGAGGGCAAATGAGAGTTGGGGTGAGAGAGTATCATTAAATTTTAGGGAGAATAAAAAGATGTTTTGGAAGGAGGTAAATAAAGTGCGTAAGACAAGGGAGCAAATGGGAACTTCAGTGAAGGGCGCAAATGGGGAGGTGATAACAAGTAGTGGTGATGTGAGAAGGAGATGGAGTGAGTATTTTGAAGGTTTGTTGAATGTGTTTGATGATAGAGTGGCAGATATAGGGTGTTTTGGTCGAGGTGGTGTGCAACGTGAGAGGGTTAGGGAAAATGATTTGGTAAACAGAGAAGAGCTTTGCGGAAAATGAAAGCCGGCAAGGCAGGAGGTTTGGATGGTATTGCAGTGGAATTTATTAAAAAAGGGGGTGACTGTATTACTGACTGGTTGGTAAGGTTATTTAATGTATGTATGACTCATGGTGAGGTGCCTGAGGATTGGTGGAATGCGTGCATAGTGCCATTGTACAAAGGCAAAGGGGATAAGAGTGAGTGCTCAAATTACAGAGGTATAAGTTTGTTGAGTATTCCTGGTAAACTATATGGGAGGGTATTGATTGAGAGGGTGAAGGCATGTACAGAGCATCAGATTGGGGAAGAGCAGTGTGGTTTCAGAAGTGGTAGAGGATGTGTGGATCAGGTGTTTGCTTTGAAGAATGTATGTGAGAAATACTTAGAAAAGCAAATGGATTTGTATGTAGCATTTATGGATCTGGAGAAGGCATATATGATAGAGTTGATAGAGATGCTCTATGGAAGGTATTAAGAATATATGGTGTGGGAGGCAAGTTGTTAGAAGCAGTGAAAAGTTTTTATCGAGGATGTAAGGCATGTGTACGTGTAGGAAGAGAGGAAAGTGATTGGTTCTCAGTGAATGTAGGTTTGCGGCAGGGGTGTGTGATGTCTCCATGGTTGTTTAATTTGTTTATGGATGGGGTTGTTAGGGAGGTGAATGCAAGAGTTTTGGAAAGAGGGGCAAGTATGAAGTCTGTTGGGGATGAGAGAGCTTGGGAAGTGAGTCAGTTGTTGTTCGCTGATGATACAGCGCTGGTGGCTGATTCATATGAGGAACTGCAGAAGCTGGTGACTGAGTTTGGTAAAGTGTGTGAAAGAAGAAAGTTAAGAGTAAATGTGAATAAGAGCAAGGTAATTAGGTACAGTAGGGTTGAGGGTCAAGTCAATTGGGAGGTAAGTTTGAATGGAGAAAAACTGGAGGAAGTAAAGTGTTTTAGATATCTGGGAGTGGATCTGGCAGCGGATGGAACCATGGAAGCGGAAGTGGATCATAGGGTGGGGGAGGGGGCGAAAATCCTAGGAGCCTTGAAGAATGTGTGGAAGTCGAGAACATTATCTCGGAAAGCAAAAATGGGTATGTTTGAAGGAATAGTGGTTCCAACAATGTTGTATGGTAGCGAGGCGTGGGCTATGGATAGAGTTGTGCGCAGGAGGATGGATGTGCTGGAAATGAGATGTTTGAGGACAGTGTGTGGTGTGAGGTGGTTTGATCAAGTAAGTAACGTAAGGGTAAGAGAGATGTGTGGAAATAAAAAGAGCGTGGTTGAGAGAGCAGAAGAAGGTGTTTTGAAATGGTTTGGGCACATGGAGAGAATGAGTGAGGAAAGATTGACCAAGAGGAGATATGTGTCGGAGGTGGAGGGAACGAGGAGAAGTGGGAGACCAAATTGGAGGTGGAAAGATGGAGTGAAAAAGATTTTGTGTGATCGGGGCCTGAACATGCAGGAGGGTGAAAGGAGGGCAAGGAATAGAGTGAATTGGATCGATGTGGTATACCGGGGTTGACGTGCTGTCAGTGGATTGAATCAGGGCATGTGAAGCGTCTGGGGTAAACCATGGAAAGCTGTGTAGGTATGTATATTTGCGTGTGTGGACGTATGTATATACATGTGTATGGGGGTGGGTTGGGCCATTTCTTTCGTCTGTTTCCTTGCGCTACCTCGCAAACGCGGGAGACAGTGGCTAAAAAAAAAAACAAAAAAAAAAAAACATTCTTCAAAGGAAACATGGCATGAGAAGCGTGGGAGGTGGGCAGATTAGAAAGGGTAGTGAGTGGTGGGATGAAGAAGTAAGATTATTAGTGAAAGAGAACAGAGAGGCATTTGGACGATTTTTGCAGGGGAAATAATGCAAATGAGTGGGAGATGTGTAAAAGAAAGAGGGATGAGGTCAAGAGAAGGGTGCAAGAAGTGAAAAAGAGGGCAAATGAGAGTTGGGGTAAGAGAGTATTATCAAATTTTAGAAAGAATAAAAAGATGTTTTGGAAGGAGGTAAATAAAGTGCATAAGACAAGGGAACAAATGGGAACCTCACTGAAGGGGGCAAGTGGGGAGGTGATAACAAGTAGTGGTGATGTGAGGAGATGGAGTGAGTATTTTTGAAGGTTTGTTGAATGTGTTTGATGACAGAGTGGCAGATATAGGGTGTTTTGGTCGAGGTGGTGTGCAAAGTGAGATGGTTAGGGAAAATGATTTGGTAGACAGAGGAGAGGTAGTAAAAGCTTTGCGGAAGATGAAAGCTGGCAAGGCAGCGGATTTGGATGGTATTGCAGTAGAATTTATTAAAAAAAGGGGGTGACTGTATTGTTGACTGGTTGGTAAGGTTACTTAATGTATATATGACTCATGGTGAGGTGCCTGAGGATTGGCGTAATGCTTGCATAGTGCCATTGTGCAAAGGCAAAGGGGATAAAAGTGAGTGCTCAAATTACAGAGGTATAAGTTTGTTGAGCATTTCTAGGAAATTATATGGGAGGGTATTGATTGAGAGGGTGAAGGCATGTACAGAGCATGAGATTGGGGAAGAGCAGTGTGTTTTCAGACATGGTAGAGGATGTGTGGATCAGGTATTTGCTTTGAAAAATCTTTTTATTCTCCCTAAAATTTAATGATACTCTCTCACCCCAACTTTCATTTGCCCTCCTTTTCACCTCTTGCACCTTTCACTTGACCTCCTTGCCTCTTTCTTTTATACATCTCCCAGTCATTTGCATTATTTTCCTGCAAAAATTGTCCAAATTCTTCTCTTCTCTTTCACAAATAATCTAACTTCTTCATCCCACCACTCACTACCCTGTCTAATCTACCCACCTCCCACACTTCTCATGCCATGAATATCTTTTGCACAAGCCATCACTGCTTCCCTAAATACATCCCATTCCTCCCCCACTCCCCTTACGTTTCTTTGTTCTTACCTTTTTCCATTCTTTACTCAGTCACTCCTTTTACTTCCTCACACAAGTCTCCTTCCCAAGCTCACTTACTCTCACCATTCTCTTCACCCCAACATTCTCTCTTCTTTTCTGAAAACCTCTAGAAATCGTCACCTTCGTCTCCACAAAATAATGATCAGACATGTCTCCAGTTGCACCTCTCAGCACGCTGACATCCAAAAGTCTCTCTTTCTAAGCCTATCAATTAACATGTAATCCAATAACGCTCTCTGGCCATCTCTCCTACTTACATACATATACTTATGTATATCTCTCTTTTTAAACCATGTATTCCCAATCACTAGTCCTTTTTCGGCACATAAATCTACAAGCTCTTCACCATTTCCATTTACAACACTGAACACCCCATGTACACCAATTATTCCCTCAACTGCCACATTGCTCACCTTTGCATTCAAATCACCCATCACTATAGCTCTGTCTCGTTCATCAAAATACTAACACACTCAGCTTCTCCCAAAAGACTTGTCTCTCATGATCTTTCTTCTCATGCCCAGGTGCATATGCATCAATAATCACCCATCTCTCTCCATCCACTTTCAGTTTTACCCATATCAATCTAGAGTTTACTTTCTTACACTCTATTACATACTCCCACCACTCCTGTTTCAGGAGAAGTGCTACTCCTTCCCTTGCTCTTGTCCTCTAACTAACCCCTAACTTTACCCCAAGACATTGCCAAACCACTCTTACCCTTTACCCTTGAGCTTCATTTCACTCAGAGCCAAAACATCCAGGTTCCTTTCCTCATACATACTACCTATCTCACCTTTTTTTCTGATCTTGGTTACATCCACGCACATTTAAACACTCCAATCTGAGCCTGCGAGGAGGATGAGCACTCCCCGCGTGACTCCTTCTTCTGTTTCCCCGTTTAGAAAGTTAAAATACAAGGAGGGGAGGGTTTCTAGCCCCCTGTTCCTGTCCCCTTTAGTTGCCTTATACGATACGTGAGGAATGCATGGGAGGTATACTTTTTCCCCTATCCCCAGGGATTATGTATGATATATAGTAATAAAGTATATAAACTTTTTATATGCATATTCGCCATTTCCTGCATCAGTGAGGTAGCGTCAAGGACAAAGGACTAAGCCATAGAGGAAATATCCTCATTTGGCTTCATTCTCTGTTCCTTCTTTTGAAAAATTATAAGGTTGAAGGCAGCTTATGCAGTGTTTATCAACATATAATGATATGCTTTCAGAAATAACAGGTCTTCCACTTGAGCTCCAAATCACAGTTCCCCTAGAGAAAACTGTCCTCGTAATTTGTGCATTTATTAATGATGCAAACTGTAGTCTTAAATATTATGTTTATCATGTCTACATGAGGATACGTAATGTATTTTTGTGCCAATATATTTCCTTGATCATAGAAATTTGATAGATAAAATGGATGTTGGTATCTGACAGTAATTTTCCAACTATTACTTGTATTCTGCACTTTATAGACATATACCTCAATCACTGACTTGTAAAAATCTGTATTATTATCTGTCCTACAAACTGTCATTTGCTCTTTTAAATGAATCCGTTACCTTTAAATATGAATACATATATTATTACCTTATTTGACCTTTAGAAATATCACAGTCTTTGTTCATATAGTCTTTCCATGATTTACACACCATGGATACAATCCTTCAGATTTTTTGCTTACTTATTTATTTATTCATTTTGCTTTGTTGCTGTCTCCCGCATTAGCGAGGTAGCGCAAGGAAACAGACAAAAGAATGGCCCAACCCACCTACATACACATGTATATACATACACGTCCACACGCAAATATACATACCTATACATCTCAATATATATATATATATATATATATATATATATATATATATACAACATAGACATGTACATATATACACATGTACATAATTCATACTGTCTGACTTTATTCATTCCCATCGCCACCTCGCCACACATGAAATAACAACCCCCTCCCCCTCATGTGTGCGAGGTAGCGCTAGGAAAAGACAACAAAGGCCCCATTCGTTTACACTCAGTCTCTAGCTGTCATGTAATAATGCACCGAAACCACAGCTCCCTTTCCACCTCCAGGCCCCACAGAACTTTCCATGGTTTACCCCAGACGCTTCACATGCCCTGATTCAATCCATTCACAGCACATCGACCCCGGTACACCATATCATTCCAATTTACTCTATTCCTTGCACGCCTTTTACCCTCCTGCATGTTCAGGCCCTGATCACTCAAAATCTTTTTCACTCCATCTTTTCACCTCTAATTTGGTCTCCCACTTCTCCTTATTCCCTCCACCTCAGACACATATATCCTCTTGGTCAATCTTTCCTCACTCATTCTCTCCATGTGACCAAACCATTTCAAAACACCCTTTTCTGCTCTCTCAACCACGCTCTTTTTATTACCACACATCTCTCTTACCCTATTATTACTTACTTGATCAAACCACCTCACACCACTTATTGTCCTCAAACATCTCATTTCCAGCACATCCACCCTCCTGCACACATCTCTCTACCCATAGCCCATGCCTCGCAACCATACAACATTGTTGGAACCCCTATTCCTTCAAACATACCCATTTTTGCTTTCGGAGATAATGTTCTCGACTTCCACACATTCTTCAAGGCTCTCAGAATTTTTGCTCCCTCCCCCACCCTATGATTCACTTCCACTTCCATGGTTTCATCTGCTGCCAAATCTACTCCCAGATCTCTAAAACACTTCACTTCCTCCAGTTTTTCTCCATTATAACTTACCTCCCAATTGACTTGACCCTCAACCCTACTGTACCTAATAACCTTGCTCTTATTCACATTTACTCTCAACTTTCTTCTTTCACACACTTTACCAAACTCAGTCACCAGCTTCTGCAGTTTCTCACGTGAATCAGCCACCAGCGCTGTATCATCAGCGAACAACAACTGACTCACTTCCCAAGCTCTCTCATCCACAACAGACTGCATACTTGCCTCTCTTTCCAAAACTCTTGCATTCACCTCCCTAACAACCCCATTCATAAATAAATTAAAGAATCATGGAGACATCACACACCCCTGCCGCAAACCTACATTCACTGTACACATGCATTACATCCTCGATAAAAACTTTTCACTGCTTCTAACAACTTGCCTGCCACACCATATATTCTTAATACCTTCCACAGAGCATCTCTATCAACTCTATCATATGCCTTCTCCAGATCCATAAATGCTACATACAAATCCATTTGCTTTTCTAAGTATTTCTCACATACATTCTTCAAAGCAAACACCTGATCCACACATCCTCTACCACTTCTGAAACCACACTGCTCTTCCCCAATCTGATGCTTTTGTCTGTTCCTTTTTCTTTATGAAAGCAAGGGTAGAGTATTATGACTTACATTAATTTGCTTAATCGAAGCTTGACCATATTTTTTATCTAGAGTTTCTTGTAATTTTAGTGGTATTTCCAAATTATGTATTTATATCTATGTATATGTTAAAATGTATATGTATACATATGTGCATGTGTAGGCATTTATGTATATACATGTGTATGTGGGTGGGTTGGGCCATTTGTTCATCTGTTTCTCTGCGCTACCTCACTAATGCGGGAGACAGTGACTAAATGTAGGAAAATAAATATAATCCAAATTATCTATTACAATTATTTCAGGAGCAATAAAAAGATGTCACCAACAGCAAAAGTAGTAAAGAAATGCAGAACAATGACAAGGGGATTAAAAAACAGCTTCAGATTATTTCATTTAGAATATGCACTTCTGAAAATTGGATAGGAAATGCTTCAAGGTATGTACCTTCTCCATAATGTTTTCAGACTTTTTCTAGGGTTATGGTAAAGTGTTCAAAGTACAAAAAAAAGTTATGACAACAAAAAGTTTTGTTTTAGATACCCACTTCCAGAGTCCTAAAGCCCACAGACATCTTTGCAATATTTTTGCTTTGACTTTTGTAGGTATATTGGAAAGATGGTTATGCAGAATTGATGTGAATGTAGGTTATATTACCCATACACTATTTTTTTTTTTTTTTTTTTTTGCTTTGTCGCTGTCTCCCGCGTCTGCGAGGTAGCGCAAGGAAACAGACGAAAGAAATGGCCCAACCCACCCCCATACACATGCATATACATACATCCACACACGCAAATATACATACCTACACAGCTTTCCATGGTTTACCCCAGACGCTTCACATGCCCTGATTCAATCCACTGAGAGCACGTCAACCCCGGTATACCACATCGCTCCAATTCACTCTATTCCTTGCCCTCCTTTCACCCTCCTGCATGTTCAGGCCCCGATCACACAAAATCTTTTTCACTCCATCTTTCCACCTCCAATTTGGTCTCCCTCTTCTCCTCGTTCCCTCCACCTCCGACACATATATCCTCTTGGTCAATCTTTCCTCACTCATTCTCTCCATGTGCCCAAACCATTTCAAAACACCCTCTTCTGCTCTCTCAACCACGCTCTTTTTATTTCCACACATCTCTCTTACCCTTACGTTACTTACTCGATCAAACCACCTCACACCACACATTGTCCTCAAACATCTCATTTCCAGCACATCCATCCTCCTGCGCACAACTTTATCCATAGCCCACGCCTTGCAACCATACAACATTGTTGAAACCACTATTCCTTCAAACATACCCATTTTTGCTTTCCGAGACAATGTTCTCGACCCACACATTCTTCAAGGCTCCCAGAATTTTCGCCCCCTCCCCCACCCTATGATCCACTTCCGCTTCCATGGTTCCATCCGCTGCCAGATCCACTCCCAGATATCTAAAACACTTCACTTCCTCCAGTTTTTCTCCATTCAAACTCACCTCCCAATTGACTTGACCCTCAACCCTACTGTACCTAATAACCTTGCTCTTATTCACATTTACTCTTAACTTTCTTCTTTCGCACACTTTACCAAACTCAGTCACCAGCTTCTGCAGTTTCTCACATGAATCAGCCACCAGCGCTGTATCATCAGCGAACAACAACTAACTCACTTCCCAAGCTCTCTCATCCCCAACTTGCCCCTCTTTCCAAAACTCTTGCATTCACCTCCCTAACAACCCCATCCATAAACAAATTAAACAACCATGGAGACATCACACACCCCTGCCGCAAACCTACATTCACTGAGAACCAATCACTTTCCTCTCTTCCTACACGTACACATGCCTTACATCCTCGATAAAAACTTTTCACTGCTTCTAACAACTTGCCTCCCACACCATATATTCTTAATACCTTCCACAGAGCATCTCTATCAACTCTATCATATGCCTTCTCCAGATCCATAAATGCTACATACAAATCCATTTGCTTTTCTAAGTATTTCTCACATACATTCTTCAAAGCACACACCTGATCCACACATCCTCTACCACTTCTGAAACCACACTGCTCTTCCCCAATCTGATGCTCTGTACATGCCTTCACCCTCTCAATCAATACCCTCCCATATAATTTACCAGGAATACTCAACAAACTTATACCTCTGTAATTTGAGCACTCACTCTTATCCCCTTTGCCTCTGTACAATGGCACTATGCACGCATTCCGCCAATCCTCAGGCACCTCACCATGAGTCATACATACATTAAATAACCTTACCAACCAGTCAACAATACAGTCACCCCCTTTTTTAATAAATTCCACTGCAATACCATCCAAACCTGCTGCCTTGCCGGCTTTCATCTTCCGCAAAGCTTTTACTACCTCTTCTCTGTTTCCCAAATCATTTTCCCTAACCCTCTCACTTTGCACACCACCTCGACCAAAACACCCTATATCTGCCACTCTATCATCAAACACATTCAACAAACCTTCAAAATACTCACTCCATCTCCTTCTCACATCACCACTACTTGTTATCACCTCCCCATTTGCGCCCTTCACTGAAGTTCCCATTTGCTCCCTTGTCTTACGCACTTTATTTACCTCCTTCCAGAACATCTTTTTATTCTCCCTAAAATTTAATGATACTCTCTCACCCCAACTCTCATTTGCCCTTTTTTTCACCTCTTGCACCTTTCTCTTGACCTCCTGTCTCTTTCTTTTATACATCTCCCACTCAACTGCATTTTTTCCCTGCAAAAATCGTCCAAATGCCTCTCTCTTCTCTTTCACTAATACTCTTACTTCTTCATCTCACCACTCACTACCCTTTCTAATCAACCCTAAGTATGTTGAAAGATAAAACTGGGAGGATCAACACAGGAAAAATTTTGTGGCATTATTTTTAATGGCATGAGTGTTATGCAATATGAATTTGATAATGAGAGAACAGATTCTATCATTAGGAGGGAATATTTTTGGAGAACTTGGAAGGTCAGACAATTTGGCAAATAATGCATTAGCATTCATAGTCAAGGAACTAATTAAAAAGAGGAAACAAATTTTGTTAATTTATCTTTTATGGTGGAACTATCAATAGTGATATTTTGAAGACAAAGCTTGAAACTGTAATAACGTACAGTACACGAAACTGGATTTTGTGTCAAATTTACAGTGTGTAGTCAGGATTCAGTTCATAGATCAGTTTTCAGTAAATGGCATGGGCAAAGAAAAATTCCTTTTATCTTTGGTAAGAATGAGCAGGACCTTCTTTTCACAGCAACTTGAAAAGATATGGTATTGGGATAAAGTCTGACGTATTTTCATGGAAGTATTATCCCTGGGGATAGGGGAGCAAGAATACTTCCCACGTATTCCCTGCGTGTCGTAGAAGGTGACTAAAAGGGGAGGGAGCGGGGGGCTGGAAATCCTCCCCTCTCGTTTTTTTTTTAATTTTCCAAAAGAAGGAACAGAGAATTGGGCCAGGTGAGGGTAGTCCCTCAAAGGCCCAGTCATCTGTTCTTAACGCTACCTCGCTAATGTGGGAAATGGCGAATAGTTTGAAAGAAAAGAAAAGATTATATTTAATGTACTTAACCGCCGTTTCCTGCATCAGCAAGGTAGGGCAAGGAAATAGACAATGAATTGTGGCTGATTCGGGTGAGAAACTGGAAAAGCTGGTGACTGAGTTTGGTAAAGCGTGTGAATGAAAAAAGCTGAGGGTAAATATGAATAAAAGCAATGTTATTAGGTTCAGTAGGGTTGAGGGACAAGTCAACTGGGAGGTAAGTTTGAATGGAGAAAAACTGGAGATAGTGAAGTTTTTAGATATCTGGGAGTGGATGAGTGGATTTAGCATTGGATTGATACGGAAGTGAGTCACAGGGTGGGGGAGAGGGCAAAGGTTTTGGGAGCGTTGAAGAATGTTTGGAATACGAGAACATTATCTCGGAAAGCAGAAATGGGTATGTTTGAAGGAATAATGGTTCCAACAAAGCTTATTTGGCTGCAAGGCGTGGGCTATAGATAAGGTTATGAGGAGGAAGATGGATGTGTTGGAAATGAGGTGTTTGAGGGCAATATGTGGTGTGAAGTGGTTTGATGGGGTAAGTGATGAATGGGTTAGAGGGTGTGTGGTAATAAAAAGAATGTGGTTGAGAGAGCAGAAGAGAGTCGTTTGAAATGGTTTGTACACATGGAAAGAATGTGTAAGGAAAGATTGAGATAGAGGATACATGTGTCAGAGGTGGATGGAAGAAGGAGAAGCAAGAGACCAAATTGGAGGTGGAAGGATGGGGTGAAAAAGCTTTTGAGCGATCGGGGTCTGAATCTACCGCAGGATGAAAGGCATGCAAGGAATAGAGTGAATTGGAATGATGTAGTATACCGAGGTAGACGTGCTATCAGTGGACTGAACCAAGGCATGCGAGATAACGTTCTGTTATTCCATACTTTCTTCATCGCTCCTATTATATTTCCATGATCCTAAAAATTTGATGAATAAAACAGATGTTGGTTTCTGACCGTAATTTTCCAGCTGTTACTTGTATTTTGCACTGTATAGACAGATGCCTTAATTAATGATTTGTAAAAATCTGCTTTTATGCTCTCATACAAAAGTATTTCAACTGTCATTTGCTCTTTTGATTTAATCCATTACCTTTAAAAATGAATACATATATTGTTACCTTATTTGACCCTATAAATATCACATTTTTTGTTCATATAGTCTTTCCTTGATTTATACACCATGGATACAAACCTTAAAACTTTTTGCTTTTATCTGTACTTATTTTCTTTAACGAAGCAAAGGTAGTGTAATGTGACACATTAATTTGCCTAATTTAAACTTTAAGACTATATATGTTTTATCCAGAAGAGACTAAGTGCAAATGGAAAAAGGTGAGAGCAAAGGACGCAAGGGGAGTGGGGGAGGAATGGGATTTATTTAGGTAAGCTATGATGGCTTGTGCAAAAGATGCTTGTGGTATGAGAAGCATGGGAGGTGGGCAGATTAGAAAGGGTAGTGAATGGTGGAATGAAGAAGTAAGATTATTAGTGAAAGAGAAGAGAGAGGCATTTGGATGAGTTTTGCTGGGAAATAGTGCAAATGACTGAGAATTTATAAAAGAAAGAGGCAGGAGGTCAAGGGAAAGGTGTAAGATGTGAAAAAGAGGGCAAATGAGTGGTGAAAAAGAGGGCAAATGAGAGTTGGGGTGAGAGAGTATCATTAAATTTTAGGGAGAATGAAAAGATGTTTTAGAAGGAGGTGAATAAAGTGCATAAGATGAAGAGAACAAATGGGAACATCAGTGAAGAGGGCTAATGGGTAGGTAATAACAAGTAGTGGTGATGTGAGAAGGAGATGGAGCGAGTATTTTGAAGGCTTGTTGAATGTGTTAGATTATAGAGTGGCAGCTATAGGGTGTTTTTGTCGAGGAGGTGTGCGAAGCGAGAGGGTTCGGGAGAATGATTTGGTAAACAGAGAAGAGGTAGTGAAAACTTTGCGGAAGATGAAAGCCGGCAAGGCAGTGGGTTTGGATGGTATTGCAGTGGGATTTATTAAAAAAGGAGGTGACTGTGTTGTTGACTGGTTGGTAAGGATATTTAATGTGTGTATGACTCATGGCTAGCTGCCTGAGGATTGGCAGAATGTATGCATGCCATTGAACAAAGGCAAAGTGGATAAAGGTGAGTGTTCAAATTACAGAAGTATAAGTATGTTGATAAGCAGAGTGGTTTCAGAAGTGGTAGAGGATATGTGGATCGGGTGTTTCCTTTGAAGAATGTATAAGACATACTTAGAAAAGCAAATGGTTTTTTATGTAGTATTTATGGATCTGGAGAAGGCATATGATAGAGTTGATAGAAATGCTCTGTAGAAGTTATTAAGAATATATGGTGTGGGAGGCAAGTTGTTAGAAGCAGTAAAAAATTTTTATTGAGGTTGTAAGGCATGTGTATGTGTAGGAAGAGAGGAAAGTGATTGGTTCTCAGTGAATGTTGGTTTGTGGTAGGGGTGCATGATGTCTCCATGGCTGTTTAATTTGTTTATGGATGGGGTTGTTAGGGAGGTGAATGGAAGAGTTTTGGAAAGAGGGGCAAGTATGCAGTCTGTTGTGGATGAGAGAGCTTGGGAAGTGAGTCAATTATGGTTCGCTGATGATACAGCGTTGGTGGCTGATTCAGGTGAGAAACTGCAGAAGCTGGTGACTGAGTTTGGTGAAGTGTGTGAACGAAGAAAGCTGAGAGTAAATGTGAATAAGAGCAAGGTTATAAGGTACAGTAGGGTTGAGGGACAAGTCAATTGGGAGGTAAGTTTGAATGGAGAAAAACTTGGGAAGTGAAGTGTTTTAAATATTTGGGAGTGGATTTGGCAGCAGATGGAACCATGGAAGTGGAGGTGAATCATAGGGTGGGGGAGGGGGCAAAATTTCTGGGAGCGTTGAAGAATGTGTGGAAGTTCAGAACATTATCTTGGAAAGCAAAAATGGGTATGTTTGAAGGAATAGTGGTTCCGACAATGTTATATGTTTGCAAGGCGTGGGGTTTAGATAGAGTCGCGCGGACGAGGTTGGGTGTGCTGGAAATGAGATATTTGAGGACAGTATATGGTGTGAGTTGGTTTGATTGAGTAAGTAAGGAAAGGGTAAGAGAGATGTGTGGTAATAAAAAGAGTGTGGTTGAGAGAGTAGAAGAAGTTTTTGAAATGGTTTGGTCACATGGAGAGAATGAGTGAGGAAAGATTGACCAAGAGGATATATGTGTCAGAGGTGGAGGGAACGAGGAGAAGTGGGAGACCAAATTGGAGGTGGAAAGATGGAGTCGAAAACATTTTGAGTGATTGGGGCCTGAACATGCAGGAGGGTGAAAGCTGTGCAAGGAATTGAGTGAATTGGAACGATGCAGGTTCACTCCATCTCGTTCTTACATCACTACTACTTGTTATCACATCCCCATTAGCCCCTTTCACTTACGTTCCCATTTGTTCCCTTGTCTTACGCACTTTACCTCCTACCAAAACATCTTTCTATTCTCACTAAAATTTAATGGCACTTGTCATTTGTCCTCTTTTTCGACTCTTGCACCTTTCTCTTGACCTCCTGCCTCTTTCTTTTATACATCTTCCACTCACTTGCATTATTTCCCTGCAAAAATTGTCCAAATGCCTTATACATGCATTATACATGACAGCTAGAGACTGAGTGTGAATGAATGTGACCTTTGTTTTCTTTTCCTAATGCTACCTCACGCACATGCGGGGGAGGGGGTTGTTATTTCATGTGTGGCGGGGTGACGGCGGGAATGAATAAGGGCAGACAATATGAATTATGTACATGTGTATATATGTATATGTCTGTGTGTGTATATATATGTATATGTTGAAATGTATAGGTATGTATATGTGCGTGTGTGGATGCGTATGTGTGTGGGTTGGGCCATTCTTTTGTCTGTTTCCTTGCGCTACCTTGCTAATGCGGGAAACAGTGACAAAGTATAATATATAGATATATATAAATATATTTCTTTCTTTCATACTATTCGCCATTTCCCGCATTAGCGAGGTAGCGTTAAGAACAGAGGACAGGGCTTTTGAGGGAATATTCTCACCTGGCCCCCTTCTCTGTTCCTTCTTTTTTTTTTGGAAAAAAAAAAACGAGAGGGGAGGATTTCCAGCCCCCCGCTCCCTGCCCTTTAAGTTGCCTTCTACAACACGCAGGGAATACGTAGGAAGTATTCTTTCTCCCCTATCCCCAGGGATATATTCATTTATTTATTTATTTATTTATTTTGCTTTGTCGCTGTCTCCTGCATTAGCGAGGTAGCACAAGGAAACAGACGAAGAAAATGGCCCAACCCACCCACATACACATGTATATACATACATGTCCACACACGCAAATATACATACCTATACATCTCAATGTATACATATATATACACACACAGACATAAACATGTACATAATACATAGTCTGCCTTTATTTATTCCCATCGCCACCTTGCCACACATGGAATAACAACTCCCTCCCCCGCATGTGCATGAGGTAGCATTAGGAAAAGAAAACAAAGGTCACATTCATTCACACTTAGTCTCTAGCTGTCATGTAATAATACACTGAAAGCACAGCTCCCTTTCCACATCCAGGCCCCACAGAACTTTCCATGGTTTACCCCAGACGCTTCACATGCCCTGGTTCAATCCAGTCACAGCACGTTGACCCCGGTATACCACATTGTTCCAATTCACTCTATTCCTTCTCTGCCTTTCACCCTCCTGCATGTTCAGGCCCCGATCACTCAAAATCTTTTTCACTCCATCTTTCCACCTCCACTTTGGTCTCCCACTTCTCCTTGTTCCCTCCACCTCTGACACATATATCCTCTTGGTCAATCTTTCCTCACTCATTCTCTCCATGTGACCAAACCATTTCAAAACACCCTCTTCTGCTCTCTCAACCACACTCTTTTTATTTCCACACATCTCTCTTACCCTTACATTACTTACTTGATCAAACCACCTCACACCACATATTGTCCTCAAACATCTCATTTCCAGCACATCCACCCTCCTGTGCACAACTCTATCCATAGCCCACGCCTCGCAACCATACAACATTGTTGGAACCACTATTCCTACAAACATACCCATTTTTGCTTTCCGAGATAGTATTCTCGACTTCCAAACATTCTTCAAGGCTCCCAGAATTTTCGCCACCTCCCCACCCTATGATTCACTTCCACTTCCATGATTCCATCCGCTGCCAGATCCACTCCCAGATATCTAAAACACTTTACTTCCTCCAGTTTTTCTCCATTCAAACTTACCCCCCAATTGACTTGATCCTCAACCCTACTGTACCTAATAACCTTACTCTTATTCACATTTACACTCAACTTTCTTCTTTCACACACTTTACCAAACTCAGTCACCAGCTTCTGCAGTTTCTCACATGAATCAGCCACCAGCACTGTATCACCAGCGAAAAACAACTAGCGCTGTATCATCAGCAAACAACAACTGACTCACTTCCCATGCTCTCCCATCCACAACAGACTGCATACTTGCCCCTCTTTCCAAAACTCTTGCATTCACCTCCCTAACAACCCCATCCATAAACAAATTAAACAACCATGGAGACATCACACACCCTGCCGCGAACCTACATTCACTGAGAACCAATCACTTTCCTCTCCTCCTACATGTACACGTGCCTTACATCCTCGAGAAAAACTTTTCACTGCTTCTAACAACTTCCCTCCCACACCATACATTCTTAATACCTTCCACAGAGCATCTCTATCAACTCTATCATATGCCTCTCCAGATCCATAAATGCTACATACAAATCCATTGGTATGAATCATACATACATTAAATAACCTTATCAACCAGTCAACAATACAGTCACCCCCTTTTTTAATAAATTCCACTGCAATACCATCCAAACCCACTGTCTTGCCGGCTTTCATCTCCTGCAAAACTTTTACTACCTCTTCTCTGTTTACCAAATCATTTTCCCTAACCCTCTCACTTTGCACACCACCTCGACCAAAACACCCTATACCTGCCACTCTATCATCAAACACATTCAACAAACCTTCAAAATACTCACTCCATCTCCTTCTCACATCACCACTACTTGTTATCATCTCCCCATTAGCCCCCTTCACTGAAGTTCCCACTTGCTCCCTTGTCTTACGCATTTTATTTACCTCCTTCCAAAACATCTTTTTATTCTCCCTAAAATTTAATGATACTCTCTCATCCCAACTCTCATTTGCCCTCTTTTTCACCTCTTGCACCTTTCTCTTGACCTCCTGCCTCTTTCTTATATACATCTCCCACTCATTTGCATTTTTTCCCTGCAAAAATTGTCCAAATGCCTCTCTCTTCTCTTTCACTAATAATCTTACTTCATCCCACCACTCACTACCCTTTCTAATCAACCCACCTCCCACGCTTCTCATGCCACAAGTATCTTTTGCGCAAGCCATCACTGCTTCCCTAAATACATCCCATTCCTCCCCCCACTCCCCTTACGTCCTTTGTTCTCTCCTTTTTCCATTCTGTACTCAGTCTCTCCTGGTACTTCCTCACACAAGTCTCCTTCCCAAGCTCACTAACTCTCACCATTCTCTTCACCCCAACATTCTCTCTTCTTTTTTGAAAATCCCTACAAATCTTCACCTACGCCTCCGCAAGGTAATGATCAGACATCCCTCCAGTTGAACCTCTCAGCACATTAACATCCAAAAGTCTCTCTTTCGCGCTCCTATCAATTAACACGTAATCAAATAATGCTCTCTGGCTATCTCTCCTACTTACATACGTATACTTATGTGTATCTCGCTTTTTAAACCAGTATTCCCAATCACCAGTCCTTTTTCAGCACATAAATCTACAAGCTCTTCACCATTTCCATTTACAACACTGAACACCCCATGTATACCAATTATTCCCTCAACTGCCACATTACTCACCTTTGCATTCAAATCACCCATCACTATAACCCGGTCTCGTGCATCAAAACCACTAACACACTCATTCAGCTGCTCCCAAAACACTTGCCTCTCATGATCTTTCTTCTCATGCCCAGGTGCATATGCACCAATAATCACCCATCTCTCTCCGTCAACTTTCAGTTTTACCCATATCAATCTAGAATTTACTTTCTTACACTCTATCACATACTCCCACCACTCCTGTTTCAGGGATATATAAATATATATAAATATAAATATACATTCCATGGTTTACCCCAGACACTTCACATGCCCTGGTTCACTCCACTGACAACGCGTCAACCTCAGTGTACCACATCATTCCAATTCACCCTATTCCTTGTATGCCTTTCACCCTCCTGCATTTTCAGGCCCCGATCACTCAAAATCTTTTTCACTCCATCTTTCCACCTCCAGTTTGGTCTCCCACTTCTCGTTCCCTGCATCTCTGACACATATATCCTCTTGGTCAATCTTTCCTCACTCATTCTCTCCATGTGACTAAACCATTTCAAGACCCTCTTCTGCTCTCTCAACCACACTCTTCTTATTACCCCACATCTCTCTTACCCTTTCATTACTTACTCAACCAAACCACCTCACACCATATGTTGTCCTCAATCATCTCATTTCCAGTACATCCACCCTCCTCCACACACCTCTATCTATAGCCCACACCTCGCAACCATATATCATTGTTGGAACCACTATTCCTTCAAATACACCCATTTTTGCTTTCCAAGATAACGTTCTCGACATCCACACATTCTTCAATGCTCCAATAACTTCCCCCCCTCCCCTACTCTATGATTCCCTTCCGCTTCCATGGTTCCATCTGCTGCCAAATCCACTCCCAGATAGCTAAAACACTTCACTTCCTCCAGTTTTTCCTCATTCAAACTTACCTCCCAATTGAATTGTCCCTCAATCCTACTGTACCTAATAACCTTAGTCTTATTCACATTTACTCTCAGCTTTTTTCTTCCACACACTTTACCAAACTTAGTCACTAGATTCTCCAGTTTCTCACCCGAATCAGCCACCAGCGCTGTATCATCAACGAACAACTGACTCGCTTCCCAAGCTCTCTCATTCACAACAGACTTCATACTTGCCCCTCTCTCCAAAACTCTTGCATTCATCTTCCGACAACCCCATGCATAAACAAATTAAACAACCATGGATATATCATGCACCCTTGCCGCAAACCAACATTCGCTGAGAACCAATCACTTTCCTCTCTTCCTACATGTACACATGCCTTACGTCTCGATAAAACTTTTCACTGATTCTAACAACTTGCCTCCCACACCATATATTCTTAATACCTTCCAAAGCGCATCTCTATCAACTCTTATCATATGCCTTCTCCAGATCCATAAATGCTACATACAAATCCATTTGCTTTTCTAAGTAATTCTCACATATATTCTTCAAAGCAAACATCTGATCCACACTTCTCAAACCACACTGCTCTTCCCCAATCTCATGCTCTATACATGCCTTCATGCTCTCAATCAATACCCTCTCATTTAAATTCCCAGGAATACTCAACAAACTTATACCTGTGTAATTTGAGCACTCACTTTTATCCCCTTTGCCTTTGTAGAATGGCACTATGCAAGCATTCCGCCAATCCTCAGGCAACTCTCCATGAGTCATACATACATTAAATAACCTTACCAATCAGTCAACAATACAGTCACCCCCTTTTTTAATAAATTCCACTGCAATACCATCCAAACCCGCTGCCTTGCAGGCTTTCATCTTCCGTAAAGCTTTTATTACCTCTTCTCTGTTTATCAAATCATTTTCCCTAACCCTCTCACTTTGCACACCACCTCGACCAAAACACCCTATATCTGCCACTCTATTATCAAACACATTCAACAAACCTTCAAAATACTCACTCCATCTCCTTCTTACATCACCACTACTTGTTATCACATCCCCATTAGCCCCCTTCACTTACGTTCCCATTTGTTTATTTGTCTTACACACTTTATTTACCTCCTACCAAAACATCTTTTTATTCTCCCTAAAATTTAATGATACTCTCTCACCCCAACTTTCATTTGCCCTCTTTTTTTACCTCTTGCACCTTTCTCTTGAGCTCCTGCCTCTTTCTTTTATATATTTCTCTGCAAAAATCGTCTAAATGCCTCTCTCTTCTCTTTCACTAATAATCTTACTTCTTCATCCCACCACTCACTACCCTTTCTAATCTGCCCACCTCCCACACTTCTCATGCCACAAGCATCTTTTGCACAAGCCATCACTGCTTCCCTAGATACATCCCATTCCTCCCCCACTCCCCTTACATCCTTTGTTCTCACCTTTTTCCATTCTGTACTCAGTCTCTTCTGGTACTTCCTCACACAAGTCTCCTTCCCAAGCTCACTTACTCTCACTCTCTTTACCCCAACATTCTCTCTTGTTTTCTGAAAACCTCTACAAATCTTCACTTTTGTCTCCACAAGATAATGATCAAACATGTCTCCAGTTTCACCTCTCAACACATTAACATGCAAAAGTCTCTCTTTCGTGCGCCTATCAATTAACACATAATCCAATAACGCTCTCTGGCCATCTCTCCTACTTACATACATATACTTATGTATATATCTCTTTTCAACCAGGTATTCCCAATCACCAGTCCTTTTTCAGCACATAAATCTACAAGGTCTTCAACATTTCCATTTACAACACTGAACATATATATTATCTTGTGGAGGCAAGGGTGAAGATTTGTATGGGTTTTCAGAAAAGAAGAGTGAATGTTCGGGTGAAGAGGGTGGTGAGAGTAAGTGAGATTGGGAAGGAGACTTGTGTGAGGAAGTACCAGGAGAGACTGAGTACAGAATGGAAAAAGGTGAGAACAATGGAAGTAAGGGGAGTGGGGGAGGAATGGGATGTATTTAGGGAATCAGTGATGGATTGCACAAAAGATACTTGTGGCATGAGAAGAGTGGGAGGTGGGTTGATTAGAAAGGGTAGTGAGTGGTGGGATGAAGAAGTAAGATTATTAGTGAAAGAGAAGAGAGAGGCATTTAGACGATTTTTGCAGGGAAAAAATGCAATTGAGTGGGAGATGTATAAAAGAAAGAGACAGGAGGTCAAGAGAAAGGTGCAAGAGGTGAAAAAGAGGGCAAATGAGCGTTGGGGTGAGAGAGCATCATTAAATTTCAGGGAGAACAAAAAGATGTTCTGGAAGGAGGTAAATAAAGTGCATAACACAAGGGAGCAAATGGGAACTTCAGTGAAGGGCGCAAATGGGGTGGTGATAACAAGTAATGGTGATGTGAGAAGGAGATGGAGTGAGTATTTTGAAGGTTTGTTGAATGTGTTTGATGATAGAGTGGCAGATATAGGGTGTTTTGGTCGAAGTGGTGTGCAAAGTGAGAGGGTTAGGGAAAATGATTTGGTAAACAGAGAAGAGGTAGTAAAAGCTTTGCGGAAGATGAAAGCTGGCAAAGCAGCAGGTTTGGATGGTATTGCAGTGGAATTTATTAAAAAAGGGGGTGACTGTATTGTTGACTGGTTGGTAAGGTTATTTAATGTATGTATGATTCATGGTGAGGTGCCTGAGGATTGGCGGAATGCTTGCATAGTGCCATTGTACAAAGGCAAAGGGGATAAGAGTGAGTGCTCAAATTACAGAGGCATAAGTTTGTTGAGTATTCCTGGTAAATTATATGGGAGGGTATTGATTGAGAGGGTGAAGGCATGTACAGAGCATCAGATTGGGGAAGAGCAGTGTGGTTTCAGAAGTGGTAGAGGATGTGTGGATCAGGTGTTTGCTTTGAAGAATGTATGTGAGAAATACTTAGAAAAACAAATGGATTTGTATGTAGCATTTATGGATCTGGAGAAGGCATATGATAGAGTTGATAGAGATGCTCTATGGAAGGTTTTAAGAATATACGGTGTGGGAGGCAAGTTGTTAGAAGCAGTGAAAAGTTTTTATCGAGGATGTAAGGCATGTGCACGTGTAGGAAGAGAGGAAAGTGATTGGTTCTCAGTGAATGTAGGTTTGCGGCAGGGGTGTGTGATGTCTCCATGGTTGTTTAATTTGTTTATAGATTGGGTTGTTAGGGAGGTGAATGCAAGAGTTTTGGAAAGAGGGGCAAGTATGCAGTCTGTTGTGCATGAGAGAGCTTGGGAAGTGAGTCAGTTGTTGTTCGCTGATGATACAGCGCTGGTGGCTGATTCATGTAAGACACAGCAGAAGCTGGTGACTGAGTTTGGTAAAGTGTGTGAAAGAAGAAAGTTAAGAGTAAATGTGAATAAGAGCAAGGTTATTAGGTACAGTAGGGTTGAGGGTCAAGTCAATTGGGAGGTAAGTTTGAATGGAGAAAAACTGGAGGAAGTAAAGTGTTTTAGATATCTGGGAGTGGATCTGGCAGCAGATGGAACTATGGAAGCGGAAGCGAATCATAGGGTGGGGGAGGGGGCGAAAATTCTGGGAGCCTTGAAGAATGTGTGGAAGTCGAGAACATTATCTCGGAAAGCAAAAATGGGTATGTTTGAAGGAATAGTGGTTCCAACAATGTTGTATGGTTGCGAGGCGTGGGCTATGGATAGAGTTGTGCGCAGGAGGGTGGATGTGCTGGAAATGAGATGTTTGAGGACAATATGTGGTGTGAGGTGGTTTGATCGAGTAAGTAATGTAAGGGTAAGAGAGATGTGTGGAAATAAAAAGAGTGTGGTTGAGAAAGGAGAAGAGGGTGTTTTGAAATGGTTTGGTCACATGGAGAGAATGAGTGGGGAAAGATTGACCAAGAGGATATATGTGTCAGAGGTGGAGGGAACGAGGAGAAGTGGGAGACCAAATTGGAGGTGGAAAGATGGAGTGAAAAAGATTTTGAGTGATCGGGGCCTGAACATGCAGGAGGGTGAAAGGCGTGCAAGGAATAGAGTGAATTGGAACGATGTGGTATACCGGGGTCGACATGCTGTCAATGGATTGAACCAGGGTATGTGAAGCGTCTGGGGTAAACCATGGAAAGTGTGTGGGGCCTGGATGTGGAAAGGGAGCTGTGGTTTCGGTGCATTATTACATGACAGCTAGAGACTGAGTGTGAACGAATGGGGCCTTTGGTGTCTTTCCTAGCGCTACCTTGCACACATAAGGGGGGAGGGGGTTGTTATTCCATGTGTGGCGAGGTGGCGATGGGAACAAATAAAGGCAGACAGTATGAATTATGTACATGTGCATATATGTATATGTCTGTGTGTGTGTATATATATGTGTATATTGAGATGTATAGGTATGTATATTTGCGGGTGTGGACGTGTATGTATATACATGTGTATGTGGGCGGGTTGGGCCATTCTTTCGTCTGTTTCCTTGCACTACCTCACTAACGCGGGAGACAGCGACAAAGCAAAATAAATAAAATATATCTTATTTCCAGCACATTCACCCTCCTGTGCACAACTCTATCTGTAGCCCATGCCTCGCAACCAGACAACATTGTTGGAACCAATATTCCTTCAAACATACCCATTTTTGCTTTCCGAGATAATGTTCTCGACTTCCACACATTCTTCAAGGCTCTCAGGATTTTTGCCCCCTCCCCCACCCTATGATTCACTTCCGCTTCCATGGTTCCATCCGCTGCCAGATTCACTCCCAGATATCTAAAACACTTTACTTCCTCCAGTTTTTCTCCATTCAAGCTTACCTCCCAGTTGACTTGACCCTTAACCCTACTGTACCTAATAACCTTGCTCTTATTCACATTTACTCTCAACTTTCTTCTTTCACACACTTTACCAAACTCAGTCACCAGCTTCTGCAGTTTCTCACATGAATCAGCCACCAGTGCTGTATCATCAGCGAACAACAACTGACTGACTTCCCAAGCTCTGTTATCTCCAACAGACTGCATACTTGCCCCTCTTTCCAAAACTCTTGCATTCACCTCTCTAACAACCCCATCCATAAACAAATGAAACAACCATGGAGACATCACAGACCCCTGCCCCAAACCTACATTCACTGAGAACCAATCACTTTCCTCTCTTCCTACACATACACGTGCCTTACATCCTTGATAAAAACTTTTCACTGCTCCTAACAACTTGCCTCCCATACCACATATTCTTAGTACCTTCCATAGAGCATCTCTATGAACTCTATCATATGCCTTCTCCAGATCCATAAATGCTACATACAAATCTATTTGCTTTTCTAAGTGCTTTTCTAAGTATTTCTCACATACATTCTTCAAAGCAAACACCTGATCCACACATCCTCCACCACTTCTGAAACCATACTGCTCTTCCCCAATCTGATGCTCTGTAGATGCCTTCACCCTCTCAATCAATACCCTCCCATATAATTTACCAGGAACACTCAAAAAACTTATACCTCTGTAATTTGAGCACTCACTCTTATCCCCTTTGCCTTTGTACAATGGCATTCCGCCAATCCTCAGGCACCTCACCATGAATCATACATACATGAAATAACTTTACCAACCAGTCAACAATACAGTCACCCCCTTTTCTAATAAATTCCACTGCATTACCATCCAACCCTGCTGCCTTGCCGGCTTTCATCTTCCGCAAAGCTTTTACTATCTCTTCTCTGTTTACCAAATCATTTTCCCTAACCCTCTCCCTTTGCACACCACCTCGACCAAAACACCTTATATCTGCCACTCTATCATCAAACACATTAAACAAACCTTCAAAATATTCACTCCATCTCCTTCTCACATCACCACTACTTGTTATCACCTCCCCATTAGCCCCCTTCACTGAAGTTCCCATTTGCTCCCTTGTCTTACACACTTTATTTACCTCCTTCCCGAACATCTTTTTATTCTCCCTAAAATTTAATGATACTCTCTCACCCCAACTCTCCTTTGCCCTCTTTTTCACATTTTGTACCTTTCTCTTGACCTCCTGCCTCTTTCTTTTATACATCTCCCACTCATTTGCATTTTTTCCCTGCAAAAATCGTCCAAATGCCTCTCTCTTCTCTTTCACTAATAATCTTACTTCTTCATCCCACCATATGTGGTGTGAGGTGGTTTGATCGAGTAAGTAATGTAAGGGTAAGAGAGATGTGTGGAAATAAAAAGAGCATGGTTGAGAGAGCAGAAGAGCATGTTTTGAAATAGTTTGGGCACATGGAGAGAATGAGTGAAGAAAGATTGACCAAGAGGATATATGTGTCAGAGGTGGAGGGAATGAGGAGAAGTGGGAGACCAAATTGGAGGTGGAAAGATGAAGTGAAAAAGATTTTGAGTGATCGGGGCCTGAACATGCAGGAGGGTGAAAGGAGGGCAAGGAATAGAGTGAATTGGATCGATGTGGTATACCGGGCTCGATGTGCCGTCAATGGATTGAATCAGGGCATGTGAAGTGTCTGGGGTAAACTATGGAAAGTTCTGTGGGGCCTGGATTTGGAAAGGGAGCTGTGGTTTCGGGCATTAATACATGACAGCTAGAGACTGAGTGTGAACGAATGGGGCCTTTGTTGTCTTTTCCTAGTGCTACCTCGCACACATGAGGGGGGAGGGGGATGTTATTCCATGTGTGGCGAGGTGGCGATGGGAATAAATAAAGGCAGACAGTATGAATTACGTACATGTGTATATATGTATATGTCTGCGTGTGTATATATATGTGTACATTGAGATGTATAGGTATGTATATTTGTGTGTTTGGACGTGTATGTATATACATGTGTATGGGGGTTGGTTTGGGCCATTTCTTTCGTCTGTTTCCTTGCGCTACCTCGCAAACGCGGGAGACAGCGACAAAGCATAATAAATGAATAAATAAATAAATAAATAGATAAATAAATAAATATATAAAAGAATGAGTGCTCAAATTACAAAAGGCATATGATAGAGTTGATAGAGATGCTCTGTGGAAGGTATTAAGAATATATGGTGTGGGAGGGAAGTTGTTAGAAGCAGTGAAAAGTTTTTATCGAGGATGTAAGGCATGTGTACGTGTAGGAAGAGAGGAAAGTGATTGGTTCTCAGTGAATGTAGGTTTGCGGCAGGGGTGTGTGATGTCTCCATGGTTGTTTAATTTGTTTATGGATGGGGTTGTTAGGGAGGTAAATGCAAGAGTTTTGGAAAGAGGGGCAAGTATGAAGTCTGTTGGGGATGAGAGAGCTTGGGAAGTGAGTCAGTTGTTGTTCGCTGATGATACAGCGCTGGTGGCTGATTCATGTGAGAAACTGCAGAAGCTGGTGACTGAGTTTGGTAAAGTGTGTGGAAGAAGAAAGTTAAGAGTAAATGTGAATAAGAGCAAGGTTATTAGGTACAGTAGGGTTGAGGGTCAAGTCAATTGGGAGGTGAGTTTGAATGGAGAAAAACTGGAGGAAGTGAAGTGTTTTAGATATCTGGGAGTGGATCTGGCAGCGGATGGAACCATGGAAGCGGAAGTGGATCATAGGGTGGGGGAGGGGGCGAAAATTCTGGGGGCCTTGAAGAATGTGTGGAAGTCGAGAACATTATCTCGGAAAGCAAAAATGAGTATGTTTGAAGGAATAGTGGTTCCAACAATGTTGTATGGTTGCGAGGCGTGGGCTATGGATAGAGTTTTGCGCAGGAGGATGGATGTGCTGGAAATGAGATGTTTGAGGACAATGTGTGGTGTGAGGTGGTTTGATCGAGTGAGTAACGTAAGGGTAAGAGAGATGTGTGGAAATAAATAGAGCGTGGTTGAGAGAGCAGAAGAGGGTGTTTTGAAGTGGTTTGGGCACATGGAGAGAATGAGTGAGGAAAGATTGACCAAGAGGATATATGTGTCGGAGGTGGAGGGAACGAGGAGAAGAGGGAGACCAAATTGGAGGTGGAAAGATGGAGTGGAAAAGATTTTGTGTGATCGGGGCCTGAACATGCAGGAGGGTGAAAGGAAGGCAAGGAATAGAGTGAATTGGAGCGATGTGGTATACCGGGGTTGACATGCTGTCAGTGGATTGAATCAAGGCATGTGAAGTGTCTGGGGTAAACCATGGAAAGCTGTGTAGGTATGTATATTTGCGTGTGTGGACGTATGTATATACATATGTATGGGGGGGTTGGGCCATTTCTTTCGTCTGTTTCCTTGCGCTATCTCGCAAACGCGTGAGACAGCGACAAAGTATAATATAAAAAAAATAATAAGTTTGTTGAGTATTCCTGGTAAATTATATGGGAGGGTATTGATTGAGAGGGTGAAGGCATGTACAGAGCATCAGATTGGGGAAGAGCAATGTGGTTTCAGAAGTGGTAGAGGATGTGTGGATCAGGTGTTTGCTTTGAAGAATGTATGTGAGAAATACTTAGAAAAATGGAGCAAATGGATTTGTATGTAGCTTTTATGGATCTGGAGAAGGCATATGTTAGAGTTGATAGAGATGCTCTGTGGAAGGTATTAAGAATATATGGTGTGGGAGGCAAGTTGTTAGAAGCAGTGAAAAGTTTTTATCGAGGATGTAAGGCATGTGTACGTGTAGGAAGAGAGGAAAGTGATTGGTTCTCAGTGAATGTAGGTTTGCGGCAGGGGTGGGTGATGTCTCCATGGTTGTTTAATTTGTTTATGGATGGGGTTGTTAGGGAGGTGAATGCAAGAGTTTTGGAAAGAGGGGCAAGTATGAAGTCTGTTGGGGATGAGAGAGCTTGGGAAGTGAGTCAGTTGTTGTTCGCTGATGATACAGCGCTGGTGGCTGATTCATGTGAGAAATTGCAGAAGCTGGTGACTGAGTTTGGTAAAGTGTGTGAAAGAAGAAAGTTAAGAGTAAATGTGAATAAGAGCAAGGTAATTAGGTACAGAAGGGTTGCGGGTCAAGTCAATTGGTAGGTAAGTTTGAATGGAGAAAAACTGGAGGAAGTAAAGTGTTTTAGATATCTGGGAGTGGATCTGGCAGCTGATGGAACCATGGAAGCGGAAGTGGATCATAGGGTAGGGGAGGCGGCGAAAATCCTGGGAGCCTTGAAGAATGTGTGGAAGTCGAGAACATTATCTCGGAAAGCAAAAATGGGTATGTTTGAAGGAATAGTGGTTCCAACAATGTTGTATGGTTGCGAGGCGTGGGCTATGGATAGAGTTGTGCGCAGGAGGATGGATGTGCTGGAAATGAGATGTTTGAGGACAATGTGTGGTGTGAGGTGGTTTGATCGAGTAAGTAACATAAGGGTAAGAGAGATGTGTGAAAATAAAAAGAGTGTGGTTGAGAGAGCAGAAGAGGGTGTTTTGAAATGGTTTGGGCACATGGAGAGAATGAGTCAGGAAAGATTGACCAAGAGGATATATGTGTCGGAGGTGGAGGGAACGAGGAGAAGTGGGAGACCAAATTGGAGGTGGAAAGGTGGAGTGAAAAAGATTTTGTGTGATCGGGGCCTGAACATGCAGGAGGGTGAAACGAGGGCAAGGAATAGAGTGAATTGGATCGATGTGGCATACCGGGGTTGACGTGCTGTCAGTAGATTGAATCAGGGCATGTGAAGCGTCTGGGGTAAACCATGGAAAGCTGTGTAGGTATGTATATTTGCGTGTGTGGACGTATGTATATACATGTGTATGGGGGTGGGTTGGGCCATTTCTTTCGTCTGTTTCCTTGCGCTACCTCGCAAACGCGGGAGACAGCGACAAAGCAAATATATATATATATATATATATATATATATATATATATATATATATATATATATATATATCTTTCAAATAGATATATATATATTTTTTTTTTTTTTTTTTTTTTTTTTTTTTTACTTTGTCGCTGTCTCCCGCGTTTGCGAGGTATATATATATATATATATATATATATATATAAAAGAATATATATATATATATATATATATATATATATATATATATATATATATATATATATATATATATATTTTTTTTATACTTTGTCGCTGTCTCCCGCGTTTGCGAGGTAGCGCAAGGAAACAGACGAAAGAAATGGCCCAACCCCCCCCCATACACATGTATATACATACGTCCACACACGCAAATATACATACCTACACAGCTTTCCATGGTTTACCCCAGACGCTTCACATGCCTTGATTCAATCCACTGACAGCACGTCAACCCCGGTATACCACATCGCTCCAATTCACTCTATTCCTTGCCCTCCTTTCACCCTCCTGCATGTTCAGGCCCCGATCACACAAAATCTTTTTCACTCCATCTTTCCACCTCCAATTTGGTCTCCCTCTTCTCCTTGCTCCCTCCACCTCCGACACATATATCCTCTTGGTCAATCTATTCTCACTCATCCTCTCCATGTGCCCAAACCACTTCAAAACACCCTCTTCTGCTCTCTCAACCACGCTCTTCTTATTTCCACACATCTCTCTTACCCTTACGTTACTCACTCTATCAAACCACCTCACACCACACATTGTCCTCAAACATCTCATTTCCAGCACATCCATCCTCCTGCGCACAACTCTATCCATAGCCCACGCCTCGCAACCATACAACATTGTTGGAACCACTATTCCTTCAAACATACCCATTTTTGCTTTCCGAGATAATGTTCTCGACTTCCACACATTCTTCAAGGCCCCCAGAATTTTCGCCCCCTCCCCCACCCTATGATCCACTTCCGCTTCCATGGTTCCATCCGCTGCCAGATCCACTCCCAGATATCTAAAACACTTCACTTCCTCCAGTTTTTCCCCATTCAAACTCACCTCCCAATTGACTTGACCCTCAACCCTACTGTACCTAATAACCTTGCTCTTATTCACATTTACTCTTAACTTTCTTCTTCCACACACTTTACCAAACTCAGTCACCAGCTTCTGCAGTTTCTCACATGAATCAGCCACCAGCGCTGTATCATCAGCGAACAACAACTGACTCACTTCCCAAGCTCTCTCATCCCCAACAGACTTCATACTTGCCCCTCTTTCCAAAACTCTTGCATTTACCTCCCTAACAACCCCATCCATAAACAAATTAAACAACCATGGAGACATTACACACCCCTGCCACAAACCTACATTCACTGAGAACCAATCACTTTCCTCTCTTCCTACAGGTACACATGCCTTACATCCTCGATAAAAACTTTTCACTGCTTCTAACAACTTTCCTCCCACACCATATATTCTTAATACCTTCCACAGAGCATCTCTATCAACTCTATCATATGCCTTCTCCAGATCCATAAATGCTACATACAAATCCATTTGCTTTTCTAAGTATTTCTCACATACATTCTTCAAAGCAAACACCTGATCCACACATCCTCTACATCCTCTACCACTTCTGAAACCACACTGCTCTTCCCCAATCTGATGCTCTGTACATGCCTTCACCCTCTCAATCAATACCCTACCATATAATTTACCAGGAATACTCAACAAACTTATACCTTTGTAATTTGAGCACTCACTCTTATTCCCTTTGCCTTTGTACAATGGCACTATGCACGCATTCCGCCAATCCTCAGGCACCTCACCATGAGTCATACATACATTAAATAACCTTACCAACCAGTCAACAATACAGTCACCCCCTTTTTTAATAAATTCCACTGCAATACCATCCAAACCTGCTGCCTTTCCGGCTTTCATCTTCCGCAAAGCTTTCACTACCTCTTCTCTGTTTACCAAATCATTTTCCCTAACCCTCTCACTTTGCACACCACCTCGACCAAAACACCCTATATCTGCCACTCTATCATCAAACACATTCAGCAAACCTTCAAAATACTCACTCCATCTCCTTCTCACATCACCACTACTTGTTATCACCTCCCCATTTGCGCCCTTCACTGAAGTTCCCATTTGCTCCCTTGTCTTACGCACTTTATTTACCTCCTTCCAGAACATCTTTTTATTCTCCCTAAAATTTAATGATACTCTCTCACCCCAACTCTCATTTGCCATTTTTTTCACCTCTTGCACCTTTCTCTTGACCTCCTGTCTCTTTCTTTTATACATCTCCCACTCAATTGCATATTTTCCCTGTAAAAATCGTCCAAATGCCTCTCTCTTCTCTTTCACTAATACCCTTACTTCTTCATCCCACCACTCACTACCCTTTCTAATCAACCCACCTCCCACTCTTCTCATGCCACAAGCATCTTTTGCGCAATCCATCACTGATTCCCTAAATACATCCCATTCCTCCCCCACTCCCCTTGCTTCCATTGTTCTCACCTTTTTCCATTCTGTACTCAGTCTCTCCTTGTACTTCCTCACACAGGTCTCCTTCTCAAGCTCACTTGCTCTCACCACCCTCTTCACCCCAACATTCACTCTTCTTTTCTGAAAACCCATACAAATCTTCACCTTAGCCTCCACAAGATAATGATCAGACATCCCTCCAGTTGCACCTCTCAGCACATTAACATCCAAAAGTCTCTCTTTCGCACGCCTGTCAATTAACACGTAATCCAATAACGCTCTGTGGCCATCTCTCCTACTTACATAAGTATACTTATGTATATCTCGCTTTTTAAACCAGGTATTCCCAATCATCAGTCCTTTTTCAGCACATAAATCTACAAGCTCTTCACCATTTCCATTTACAACACTGAACACCCCATGTATACCAATTATTCCCTCAACTGCCACATTACTCACCTTTGCATTCAAATCACCCATCACTATAACCCGGTCTCGTGCATCAAAACCACTAACACACTCATTCAGCTGCTCCCAAAACACTTGCCTCTCTTGATCTTTCTTCTCATGCCCAGGTGCATATGCACCAATAATCACCCACCTCTCTCCATCAACTTTCAGTTTTACCCATATTAATCGAGAATTTACTTTCTTACACTCTATCACATACTCCCACAACTCCTGTTTCAGGAGTATTGCTACTCCTTCCCTTGCTCTTGTCCTCTCACTAACCCCTGACTTTACTCCCCAGACATTCCCAAACCACTCTTCCCCTTTACCCTTGAGCTTCGTTTCACTCAGAGCCAAAACATCCAGGTTCCTTTCCTCAAACATACTACCTATCTCTCCTTTTTTCACATCTTGGTTACATCCACACACATTTAGGCACCCCACTCATACTTGCTGCCTTTATTCATTCCCATCGCCACCACGCCACACATGAAATGATCCCCCCTATTCACACTCGGTTTCTAGCTGTCATGTATAATGCACTGAAACCACAGCTCCCTTTCCACATCCAGGAACCACAGAACTTTTCATGGTTTACCCCAGACGTTTCACATGCCCTGGTTCAATCCATTGACAGCATGTCCACCCTGGTATACCACATCATTCCAATTCACTCTGTTCCTTGCACACCTTTCACCTTCCTTCATGTTCAGGTCCTGATCTATCAATATCTTTTTCACTCTATCCTTTCACCTCCAATTTGGTCTCCCACTTCTCGTTCCCTCCACCTCTGACACATATATCCTCTTTGTCAATCTTTCCTCACTCATTTTCTCTATGTGACCAAACCATTTCGATACACCCTCTTCTGCTCTCTCAACCACACTTTTTATTGCCACACATCTCTCTCATCCTTTCGTTACTTACTAAATCAAATTACCTCATACCACATATTGTCCTCATACATCTCATTTCCAACACATCCACCCTCCTCCGCACAACAATATCTATAGCCCTTGCAATCATATAACATTGTTGGAACCACTATTCCTTCAAACATACCCATTTTTGCTTTCTGAGATAATGTTCTCACCTTCCACACATTCTTCAATGCTCCCAGAAACTTCGCCCCCTCCCCCACCCTGTTACTCATTTCCGCTTTCATGGTTCCATCTGCTGCCCAATCCACTTCCAGATATCTAAAGCACTTCACTTCCCCAGTTTTTCTCCATTCAAACTTACCTCCCAGTTGACTTGTCCCTCGACCCTGCTGAACCTAATAACCTTGCTCTTATTCACATTTACTCTTGGCTTTCTTCTTTCACACACTCTACCAAAATCAGACACCAGCTTCTGCAGTTTCTCACACGAATAAGCCACCAGCACTGTATCATCAGCGAACAACAATTGACTCACTTCCCAAGCCCTCTCATCCACAACAGACTGTATTCTTGCCCGTCTCTCCAAAACTCTGGCATTCACCTCCCTAAAAACTCTATCCATATACAAATTAAACAACCATGGAGACATCACACACCCCTGCCACGAACCGACATTCACTGAGAACCAATCACTTTCCTCTCTTCCTACATGTACACATGCCTTACATCCTCGATAAAAACTTTTCACTGCTTCTAACAATTTGCCTCCCACACCATATATTTGTTATCACCTCCCCATTTGCGCCCTTCACTGAAGTTCCCATTTGCTCCCTTGTCTTACGCACTTTATTTACCTCCTTCCAGAACATCTTTTTATTCTCCCTAAAATTTAATGATACTCTCTCACCCCAACTCTCATTTGCCCTTTTTTTCACCTCTTGCACCTTTCTCTTGACCTCCTGTCTCTTTCTTCAGTGAAGGGCACAAATGGGGAGGTGATAACAAGTAGTGGTGATGTGAGAAGGAGATGGAGTGAGTATTTTGAAGGTTTGTTGAATGTGTTTGATGATAGAGTGGCAGATATAGGGTGTTTTGGTCGAGGTGGTGTGCAAAGTGAGAGGGTTAGGGAAAATGATTTGGTAAACAGAGAAGAGGTAGTGAAAGCTTTGCGGAAGATGAAAGCCGGCAAGGCAGCAGGTTTGGATGGTATTGCAGTGGAATTTATTAAAAAAGGGGATGACTGTATTGTTGACTGGTTGGTAAGGTTATTTAATGTATGTATGACTCATGGTGAGGTGCCTGAGGATTGGCGGAATGCGTGCATAGTGCCATTGTACAAAGGCAAAGGGGATAAGAGTGAGTGCTCAAATTACAGAGGTATAAGTTTGTTGAGTATTCCTGGTAAATTATATGGGAGGGTATTGATTGAGAGGGTGAAGGCATGTACAGAGCATCAGATTGGGGAAGAGCAGTGTGGTTTCAGAAGTGGTAGAGGATGTGTGGATCAGGTGTTTGCTTTGAAGAATGTATGTGAGAAATACTTAGAAAAGCAAATGGATTTGTATGTAGCATTTATGGATCTGGAGAAGGCATATGATAGAGTTGATAGAGATGCTCTGTGGAAGGTATTAAGAATATATGGTGTGGGAGGAAAGTTGTTAGAAGCAGTGAAAAGTTTTTATCGAGGATGTAAGGCATGTGTACGTGTAGGAAGAGAGGAAAGTGATTGGTTCTCAGTGAATGTAGGTTTGCGGCAGGGGTGTGTGATGTCTCCATGGTTGTTTAATTTGTTTATGGATGGGGTTGTTAGGGAGGTGAATGCAAGAGTTTTGGAAAGAGGGGCAAGTATGAAGTCTGTTGGGGATGAGAGAGCTTGGGAAGTGAGTCAGTTGTTGTTCGCTGATGATACAGCGCTGGTGGCTGATTCATGTGAGAAACTGCAGAAGCTGGTGACTGAGTTTGGTAAAGTGTGTGGAAGAAGAAAGTTAAGAGTAAATGTGAATAAGAGCAAGGTTATTAGGTACAGTAGGGTTGAGGGTCAAGTCAATTGGGAGGTGAGTTTGAATGGAGAAAAACTGGAGGAAGTGAAGTGTTTTAGATATCTGGGAGTGGATCTGGCAGCGGATGGAACCATGGAAGCGGAAGTGGATCATAGGGTGGGGGAGGGGGCGAAAATTCTGGGGGCCTTGAAGAATGTGTGGAAGTCGAGAACATTATCTCGGAAAGCAAAAATGGGTATGTTTGAAGGAATAGTGGTTCCAACAATGTTGTATGGTTGCGAGGCGTGGGCTATGGATAGAGTTGTGCGCAGGAGGATGGATGTGCTGGAAATGAGATGTTTGAGGACAATGTGTGGTGTGAGGTGGTTTGATCGAGTGAGTAACGTAAGGGTAAGAGAGACGTGTGGAAATAAAAAGAGCGTGGTTGAGAGAGCAGAAGAGGGTGTTTTGAAGTGGTTTGGGCACATGGAGAGGATGAGTGAGGAAAGATTGACCAAGAGGATATATGTGTCGGAGGTGGAGGGAGCAAGGAGAAGAGGGAGACCAAATTGGAGGTGGAAAGATGGAGTGAAAAAGATTTTGTGTGATCGGGGCCTGAACATGCAGGAGGGTGAAAGGAGGGCAAGGAATAGAGTGAATTGGAGCGATGTGGTATACCGGAGTTGACGTGCTGTCAGTGGATTGAATCAAGGCATGTGAAGCGTCTGGGGTAAACCATGGAAAGCTGTGTAGGTATGTATATTTGCGTGTGTGGAAGTATGTATATACATGTGTATGGGGGGGGTTGGGCCATTTCTTTCGTCTGTTTCCTTGCGCTACCTCGCAAACGCGGGAGACAGCGACAAAGTATAAAAAAAACAAAAAAAAAACATATATTCTTAATACCTTCCACAGAGCATCTCTTTCAACTCTATCATATGCCTTCTCCAGATTCATAAATGGTACATACAAATTCATTTGTTTTTCTAAGTATTCCTCACATACATTCTTCAAAGCAAACACCTTATCCACACATCCTCCTCCACCTCTGAAACCACATTGCTCTTCCCCAATCAGATGCTCTGTACATGCCTTCACCCTGTCAATCAATACCCTGCCATAAAATTTCCCAAGAATACTCAACAAACTTATACCTCTGAAATTTGAACACACCTTAATCCCCTTTGCCTTTGTACATTGGCATTATCCAGGCATTCTGCCAATCCTGAGGCACTTCACCATGAGCCATACATACACTGAATATCCTCACCAACCAGTCAGCAACACAGTCACCCTCTTTTTTAATAAATTCCCTTGTAATAACATCCAAACCCGTTCCCTTGCTGGCTTTCATCTTTATATGTATGAATACACGCATGGATCATGGTGAAGTGCCTGAGGATTGGGGGAATGCATGCATAGTGCCATTGTACATAGGCAAAGGGGATGAAGGTGAGTGTTCAAACTAAAGAGGTGCAAGTTTGTTGAGTATTTCTGGGAAATTATATGGGAGAGTATTGATTCAGAGGGTGAAAGCATGTACAGAGCATCAGATGGGGATGAGCAGAGTGGTTTCAGAAGTGGCAGAGGATGTGTGGATCAGGTGTTTGCTTTGAAGAATGTATGCGAGAAATACTTAGAAATAGATCACTTTTATACAGCATTTATGTTCTGGAGAAGGCATATGATAGGGTTGATAGATATGCTTTGTGGAAGGTTTTAAGAGTATATAGTGTAGGAAGTATGTTGCTAGAATCAGTGAAATGTTTTTACTAAGGATGTAAGGCATGTGTATGAGAAGGAATAGAGAAGAGTGATTGGTTCCCAGTGAATGTCGGTTTGCAGCAGTGGTGTGTGATGTCCTCATGGTTGTTAAAATTGTGTATGGATGGAATCTGTTCATATCTTTAGAAACATGAATCTTCTTCAGTACTTTACCTGTTTAGCTATGAACCAACCTCAGTACTTTACCTGTTTAGCTATGATCCTCAGTACTTAACCTGTTTAGGTATGCACTGAAAGTATCTTTTGATTATGAGTACAATACATTATTGATTTTAAGGTGGTAATGTAATGTTGGAAAACACAGTAGATATTGAACATAGTGTAGAGCAAGAGTGAAGATTTGTAATCGTTTTCAGAATATAGGAAACATTATGGATGAGAATACAGTGGTGAGAGCATAAGCTTGGAAAAGAGTTGTGTGAAAAAATTCCAAGAGAGATCCAGTGTAGAATGGTATAATATGAGTACAAACAAAGCTAGGGAGATAGGAGATATTTAGGGGAGCAGTGCCAGCATATTCGAGAGATGCATATGACATGCATAATTTGGTAGGCGTGCAGATTGGACAGTGTAGTGAGTGGTGAGATGAAGAAGTGACATTGCTCGTGAAAGAGAAAAGAGAGGTATATAATGGTACTGGGAAGGAGTGCAAACGATTGGGGGGAGATATTAGCGAAAGCAGCGTGAGGTCAAGAGGAAGCTGCAAGGGTTGAAAAACAGGACAAAGAGATCTGGGTTGAGTACCAGTAAACTTCAAGGAGATTAAGATATTTTGGAGGGTTGAGTGTGAAAAATAAGAAAACAAATTGGAACATTGTAGAAGGGGGCAAGTGGGGAAGTGGTGATAGTTGGTGGTTAAGTGAGGAGTTGGAGAGTATTTTGAAGGACCTTTGAGTGTGTTTGGTGAGAGGATGTTTGGTTTGGGTGGCATGCAAAGTGAGAGAGCTATGAAGAGTGGTCTGGTAAAGATCTGGTAAAGAAAGAAGTGGTGGTGAAAGCCTTACACGAGATGAAATGCGGTAAGGCAGCTGGAGTGGATGGTATTGGAGTTGGATTTATAAGAAAGGGGTGACTGTTGTTGATTGGTAAGTTATGATTTTCACCTTGTGTATGGATCATGGTGAGGTGCCTGAGTGTTTGCAGAATGCTTTTGTATGTATAAAGGCAAGGGGTACAAAGTTGAGTGTTCAAGCTAGAGAGATATAAGCTTGTTATGTGTACCTGGTAAGTTGTATGGGAGGGTATTGATTAAGAGGAGGAAGGAATATACGAAGCATCAGACTGGGGAGGAGCAGTGTGGTTTCAGAAGTGTTAAAGGATTTGTGGATCAGGTGTTTTTGTCAATGAATGTGTGTGAGAAAAGTCAGAGAAACAGAAGGATTTGCATGTGGCATTTATGAATATGATGAAAGCATATGACAGGGTTGATGGAGATACCATGTGCAAGGTTTTAAGTATATATGGTGTAGGAAGAAAACTTTAATAAGCAGTGAGAAGTTTTTATCACAGGTGTAAGACATGTTTATGAATAGGAAGGAAGGAGAGTGAGTGGTTTCAAATGAAGGTTGGTCTGCAGCAAGGGTGTTTGATGTCACCATTGCTGTTTAATTAGTTTATGGATGGGATAGTGAGGGGTGAGTATGCACAATCTGTAGGGGATGAGGGGGCTTAGGAAGTAAGTCAGTTGATATTTGCTAATGCTGCTGCACTGGTGACAGATTTAAATGAGAAAGTTCAGAAGCTGGTGATTGAGTTTGTTAGTGTTTGAGAGGAGGAGGTTGAGAGTGAATGTGAATGAAAGGTAGGTTAGTAGGTTTAACAGCTTTGAGGGACAGGTTTCTAGGTTTGAATGGAGAAAAATTGGAGGAATTGAAGTGTTTTGGACACCTGAGAGTGCACATGGCAGTGAACATAACCATGGAAGAGGAAGTGAGTCCTATGACTGGCAAATTGAAAATATGTGGAGAGAGGTAGTTGTCTGGGAGGGCAAAAATGGGTATGTTTGAAGGTATAGGAGTCCCAACAATATTATATGAAATTGAAGAATGGGCTGTAGATGAGGTTGTGCAAAGGAGGGTGGATGTGTTGGAAATGAAATGTTTGCAAACAATGTGTGTGAGAATTTTTGATTAAGTAATAAAAGGGAGAGAGATAGGACCTTGAGTTCCCAAACTTTATTTAGCTAAAGGTTTGTCTCCCATCTACCAGACTATCCCTCTATGTCACTTACTACTCCTAATTTCACAGATTTTTTTTATCTTTCCTCAACTATGTAAATTCTTGCCACGAGACTGTAGCATCTTCTCACCCACAAGCTGAGATCCTCTACTTTCGGGATTTCAACATTCACCATAGATAGTGGTTGAATTCGTCCCATATAGATGGTGAGGGGATTGAAGCCCACATGATCTCTGTTTTCATTGATTTAGAAAAAAAATTTCTCCCACCCTATCTATATTCCTGACTGTTGTGATCACTCTGAATATTCTGGAACTGTTTTTAACCTCTGATCCATCATACTGCATCTACACAATCTCCCCCTTCCCCCAGTTGGTTCTTTTGGTCACACTTTCGTAACTGCATCTATTCTAATGGCACCAACCTCTCCAGCAGCCCTTTCCAGATGTAAATATTAGCACCTCAGCAGAGCTGACTGGAAGAACTTGAGAAAATTCTTTTCTGACTTTCCTTGGGTACATGACTGTTTCTTATGTAGTGATCCTTCTATGTATCTGTCTATCTGTATCTCAGATGCCTATTTCTAACTGGAACTCCCTGAAGGGGATGGCCAGAGCAATAGTCTCCATAAGTAGTGAACTCCAGTGCTGCTTCTTAGCCTTTAGTGCCTTGCTCTTATCAGGCCACTAGCAGAGGGCAATTCTAGTGTAGTGTTTGCAGAGGCTTCTATGTAATGCTCCTACTGACTACTACTATCAAATGCTCCTACCTACTACTTCTACCTTATGTCTCTACCTAATGCTCCAGCCTAAATGTTTCTACCTACTTCCTCTATCTTTTGCTCCTACCATTTTGTCAAAAGGCAGGGCTAGTGCGTAGTGCTCACCACAGGAGAAATTTAGTTATAAAGAACGAGCTGTGTGAGTTAAGTGTTGTCAAGTGTTATGTATGACAAAGTGGGATTATTTGTTTGTGGACAGAATGCCAGTTGTCCACGTGTGGGTGAGGCAGAAAGAAAAGACAGCTACTTGGGTCAGAGGAGTGCAACTTGACAACCACTGAAGTGCTGGCAAACTCAGCAGCTGTCACTAACCCACCCGATACCCAGGCATATTTTTCATACATACTCGCCATTTCCCTTGTTAGCGAAGTAGTGTTCAAGAACATATGACAACCTTAGAGTGGAAAATTCCTCACTTTGTCCCCAGCACTGTTCCTTCTTTTGGAAAAGTAAAACTAGAGGGGAGGATTTCCAGCCCTTTTAGTCGTCTTCTATGACTGCAGGGAATACGCAAGAAGTATTCTTTCTCCTCTATCCCCAGGGAATACCCGGGCAGTAGTACTGGTAATAAACGTTCTGTCATCACCAAATGCATAGCAGAGGTTATTCTTGTGGGAATGAAATTATTTATCCTTTCTTCCTCAAAGATGACCTCTTCTTCAAGACAAGGATCAGGCACATTGGGCTTGGAAAGACTCCCATTCAGTATTTACCACTACCCATAATCATTGCAAGTACGTTATCCATGAGGCAAACCATTCCTTTATTCAAAGGAAGTGCGATAACTTCTCATCATCCAGCCGTAGGTCTTTGTGGTCTCTAGCTAAGGTCATCACTAAACTTCTCTTGCTCCACTTTTCCTTAACTTCTCCATCCAGATATTACTGTGTCAGTCTCTCTTGTAGATAAAGTAGCACTTTTTGGTTCCTGTTTCTCCTCTAACTCTACCATGGATGAGTCTAACACTCCTTCACCCCTGATGCCCCTCTTACTAATCCTGTGCCTTTTCCTGTAATCTCGTTTCGGATTGTCTGAAAAGCACTTCTCTTTGTAGACACAACCAAGGCTATGTCCTAATGGCATCCATCCCTGTGTACTGAAAGAGTGTGACTCTGACCTTGCACCTGCACTTGTTCATCTGTTCCATTACTGTTTAAAAACCAAACCTTTTCCTTCTTCTCGGAAGCTTGCATTGATAATCTCATCCTGAGGAAGGATGACCATGTCAACCCCTCAAACTATCATCCTGTTGATTTGACATCTACCATTTTCAAAGCTTAGAATCCATCCTCAACTCCCAACATCCTGAAACACCTCAAAAACACAGTCTTCTCTCTGATCACCAGTATGACTTCCATAAGGCAAGATCATATGGTGATATACTTTCCTATCTTACTAATGTCTGGTCATCATTCCTGAAAGATTTAGGGAGTCATGTGTAGTTGCACTTGACATAACTAAGGGTTTTGAATGGGTGTGGCATTAGGGTGTCATCTCTAAGCTCCTCTTTTGTTTTGGCTTCCCTTCCTCACTTTGTTCCTTCATCTTTGGCTTCTTCTCTGGCTGATCTATCTTTATGGTTGTTGATGAATCTACCTCCCATTTCTTATTCCATCAACAGCGATGTCCCTCAAGATTCTGGCCTCTACACTATTTCTCCTTTTCATCAACGATTTCCTTTCTTCCACAAAAAACCAAGAGCATTCATGTACTGATGACTCAACACTGCATTCATCCACATCCTTCAATTCTGCTCCCTCTTCTCTCACTCGATCTGCATCTCATCTCAACACAGCTTCCTCAATAAACTCAGACTTGGTTTGGACTGGGTATATCAGTGGAGTAGACAAAATCTTGTGAAGTTAATGTCTCCAAGACCCAGTTTCTACCCATCCTTTATTGAAAACTCTCATCTCACCTACGGTTCTGTAATTCCACCTCTCGACTTGGTGAATATACTTGGTATTACTGTAACATCCACTCTTTCTTGGAAACCCCACACTACAGAAATAGATAAATCTGTCTCTAAGAAACGGATTCTGTTTAGATGTTGAAATTTCATCCGAACAGTTGCCCCGTTTATACAAATAATTGATTGTACTTGTGTGGAGTGTTGCTCTTACATTTGGGGTGGTTCTAGCTCTCTATCCTTACTTGACAGAGGTAAGTCAAAAGCTGTCGACTTACCAACTGTCCCAAGCTAACTTCCAAACTTGACTCCCTTGCCCTACACTGCAATGTTGGTTCACTTTCCCTCTTCTATAGGTATCACTTTGATTTTTATTCTTGAGAGCTGGCTGCATGTGTGGCCCAATCACCAGCTAGACCACACAAGACTGGGCAAGCTGCTGCATCACATGATTATTGTGTAGCAATCGGCAACTCAGGGGTGGTCCGTTTTGACAGCTACTTCTTTCCCAACACATCCGAGCTTTGAAACTCTTTACCATCTTATGTCTTTCCCAATAACTGTGACCTGGCACATTTTTAAAGATAGGATTTTCACTCCCTTTGAAATTCTTAAATAGTTTCCCTTGTCTTTTCTTTTTCCCTTTCATAATTCTCTCTATATTATAGTTAATGCCTGGCCTTGATGTGGACTTTGTCTGTGACTGGAGCCTTCACTAAGTTTGAGGAAAGGAACCTGAATGTTTTGGATCTGAGTGAAATAAAGCTCAAGGGTTAAGGGGAAGAGTGGTTTGGGAATGTCTTGGGAGTAAAGTCAGGGATTGGTGAGAGGACAAGAGCAAAGGATGGAGTAGCACTACTCCTGAAGCAGGATTTGTTGGGGTATGTGACAAAGTGTAAGAAAGTAAACTCTGGATTGATATGAGTAAAACTGAACCTGGTCATGAGAGAAGAAAGATCATGACAGGAAAGTGTTTTGGGAGCAGCTGAGTGAGTGTGTTAGCAGCTTTGATGTACGAAACTGGGATATAGCGATGGGTAATTTGAATGCAAAGGTGAGTAATGTGGCAGTTGAGGGAATAATTGGTGTACCTGGGGTGTTCAGTATTGTAAATGGAAATGGTGAAGAGCTTGTAGATTTGTGTGCTGAAGAAGGACTGGTGATCGGGAATACCTGGTTTAAAAAGAGAGATGTACATAAGTATACATATGTAAGTCGGAGAGATGGCCAGAGAGCGTTATTAGATTATGTGTTAATTGATAGGCATGTGAAAGAGAGACTTTTGGATGTTAATGTGCTGAGAAGGGCAGCTGAGGGGATGTCTGGTCATTATCTTGTGAAGGCAAAGGTGAAGATTTGTAGAGGTTTTCAGAAAAGAAGAGAATGTTGGGGTGAAGAGAGTGGTGAGAGTGAGCGAGCTTGTAAAAGGAGACTTGTGTGAGGAAGTCCAAGGTGAGACTGATTGCAGAATGGCAAAAGGTGTGAGCAAATGAAGTAAGGGGAGTGGGGGAGGAATGGGATGTATTTGGGGAAGCAGTGATGGCTTGCGCACAAGATGCTTGTGGCATGAGAAAGGTGGGAGGTGGGAAGTTAAAAAATTGTAGTGAGTGGTGGGATGAAGTAAGAGTGTTAGTGAAAGAGAAGGGAGATGGCGTTTGGACGATTTTTGCAGGGAAATGCAAATGACTGGGAGATGTATAAAAGAAAGTGGCAGGAGGTCAAGAGAAGGGTGCAAGAGGTGAAAAAGAGGGCAAATGAGAGTTGGGGTTAGAGAGTATCATTAGATTTTAGTATGAATAAAAAGATTTTTTGGAAGGAGGTAAATAAAATGTGTAAGACAAGAGAACAAATGGGAACGTTTGTGAAGTGGGCTAATGGGGAAGTAATAACAAGAAGTGGTGAAGTGAGAAGGAGATGAAGTGAGTATTTTAAAGGTTTGTTGAATGTGTTTGAAGATAAAGTGGCAGATAAACAGTGTTTTGGTCAAGGTGGTGTGCGAAGTGAGATAGTCAAGGAAGAATGGTTTGGTAAACAGAGAAAAGGTAGTGAAAGCTTTGCGGAACATGAAAGGCGGCAAGGCGGCGGGTTTGGATGGTATTGCAGTGGAATTTATTAAAAAAGGGGATGACTGTGTTGTTGATTGGTTGGTAAGGATATTGAATGTATGCATGGATCATGGTGAGGCAAAAGGCATAAGTTTGTTGAGTATTCCTGGGAAATTATATAGGAGGGTATTGATTGAGAGGGTGAAGGCATGTACAGAGCATCAGATTGGGGAAGAACAGTGTGCTTTCAGAAGTGGTAGAGGATGTGTGGATCAGGTGTTTGCTTTGAAAAATGTTTGTGAGAAATATTTAGAAAAACAGATGGATTTGTATGTAGCATTTATGGATCTGGAGAAGGCATATGATTGGGTTGATGGAGATGCTTTGAGGAAGATATTATGAGTATATGGTGTGGGAAGTAAGTTGCTAGAAGCAGTGAAAAGTTTTTACCTAGGATGTAAGGCATGTCTACGAGTAGGAGTAAATAAAACAGCAGGATAGTTAAGCCTGTGGCTACTCTTTTCAGTGAGTCACTCAGTATGGGAAATGCTACAGAAGAATAGAAATTTGCCAACATAACACCAATTAAAAAAAGATGAAAATCACCGTCTGAACTTAATCATACAATTAGCATAATGTATGTAGTCAGTAAAGTAATAGAAACCATCACTCGGGATAAGACTATGAACAATTTATAGGACTACCTATTATAAATGAGCCTCAGCACTGTTTTCAACACTGTCACTCATGTTTGACAAATGTGCTTAATATCTTTTATGAAGTATTCAACATATATGGTAGAAGTAAATGGTAGATGTCATCTATTTAGACTTTCTAAGAGCATTAAATAAAGTCTGCATCGAAGCTTATTAACAAAAGTTAAGTCATAGTCAGGTTAGGAAATTGGTTGACTGGCCATAAGCAGAGCAGTAATTAATGATCAAGCTTCTGAATGGTTGAGCATAACAAGTAGTGTGTTACAGGGATCAGTCATGGGACCAGTTCTATGTCTCGTATATATATTAATGATACCGATTATGGATGCATTGTAAGATATTTATATTTGCAGATGATACTATCCTGCTGGGGAGAAAGAATACTTCCCACGCATCCCTCACGTGTTGTAAAAGGCGACAAAAGGGGATGGGAGCGGGGGGCTGGAAACCCTCCCCTCCTTGTATTTTAACATTCTAAAAGGGGAAACAGAAGAAGGAGTCACGTGGGGAGTGCTCATCCTCCTCGAAGACTCAGATTGGGGGTGTCTAAATGTGTGTGGATGTAAGCAAGATGAGAAAAAAGGAGAGATAGGTAGTACATTTGAGGAAAGGAACCTGGATGTTTTGGCTCTGAGTGAAACGAAGCTGAAGGGTAAAGGGGAAGAGTGGTTTGGGAATGTCTTGGGAGTAAAGTCAGGGGTTAGTGAGAGTACAAGAGCAAGGGAAGGAGTAGCACTACTCCTGAAACAGGAGTGGTGGGAGTATGTGATAGAGTGTAAGAAAGTAAACTCTGATATGAGATGGGTGATTATTGGTGCATATGCACCTGGGCATGAGAAGAAAGATCATAAGAGGCAAGTGTTTTGGGAGCAGCTAAGCGAGTGTGTTAGTAGTTTTGATGCACAAGACCAGGTTATAGTGATGGGTGATTTGAATGCAAAGGTGAGTAATGTGGCAGTTGAGGGAATAATTGGTGTACATGGGGTGTTCAGTGTTGTAAATGGAAATAGTGAAGAGCTTGTAGATTTATGTGCTGAAAAAGGACTGGTGATTGGGAATACCTGGTTTAAAAAGAGAGATATACATAAGTATACGTATGTAAGTAGGAGAGATGGTTGAAGAGCGTTATTGGATTACATGTTACTTGATAAGCATGCGAAAGAGAGACTTTTGGATGTTAATGTGCTGAGAGGTGCAACTGGAGGGATGTCTGATCATTATCTTGAAGAGCCGAAGGTGAAGATTTGTAGAGGTTTTTAGAAAAGAAGAGAGAATGTTGGGGTGAAAAGAGTGGTGAGAGTAAGTGAGCTTGGGAAGGAGACTTGTGTGAGGAAGTACCAGGAGAGACTGAGTACAGAATGGAAAAAGGTGGGAACAAAGGAGGTAAGGAGAGTGGGGGAGGAATGGGATGTACTTAGGGAAGCAGTGATGGCTTGCGCAAAAGATGCTTGTGGCATGAGAAGCGTGGGAGGTGAGCATATTAGAAAGGGTAGTGAGTGTTGGGATTAAGAAGTAAGATTATTAGTGAAAGTGAAGAGAGAGGCATTTGGACAATTTTTGCAAGGAAATAATGCAAATGAGTGGGAGATGTATAAAAGAAAGAGGCAGGAGGTCAAGAGAAAGGTGCGAGAGGTGAAAAAGAGGGCAAATGAGAGATGGGGTGAGAGAGTATCATTAAATTTTAGGGGGAACAAAAAGATGTTTTGGAAGGAGGTAAATAAAGTGCATAAGACAAAGGAACAAATGGGAACTTCAGTGAAGGGGGCTAATGGGGAGGTGATAGTGGTGATGTGAGAAGGAGATGGAGTGAGTATTTTGAAGGTTTGTTGAATGTGTTTGATGACAGAGTGGCAGATATAGTTCGTTTTGGTCGAGGTGAAGTGCAAAGTGAGAGGGTTAGGGAGAATGATTTGGTAAACAGACAAGAGGTATTAAAAGCTTTGCGGAAGATGAAAGCCGGCAAGGCAGAGGGTCTGGATGGTATTGCAGTGGAATTTATCAAAAAAGGAGGTGACTATTGTTGACTGGTTGGTAAGGTTATTTAATGTATGTATGACTCATGGTGAGGTGCCTGAGGAGTGGTGGAATGGTTGGATAGTGCCACTGGACAAAGGGAAAGGGGATAAAAGTGAGTGCTCAAATTACAGAGGTATCAGTTTGTTGAGTATCCTTGGGAAATTATATGGGAGGGTATTGATTGAGAGGGTGAAGGCATGTCAGAGCATCAGATTGGGGAAGAGCAGTGTGGTTTCAGAAGTGGTAGAGGATGTGTGGATCAGGTGTTTGCTTTGAAGAATGTATGTGAGAAATACTTAGAAAAGCAAATGGATTTGTATGTAGCATTTATGGATCTGGAGAAGGCATATGATAGAGTTGATAGAGATGCTCTGTGGAAGGTATTAAGAATATATGGTGTGGGAGGCAAGTTGTTAGGAGCAGTGAAAAGTTTTTATCGAGGATGTAGGAAGAGAGGAAAGTGATTGGTTCTCAGTGAATGCAGGTTTGCGGCAGGGGTGTGTGATGTCTCCATGGTTGTTTAATTTGTTTATGGATGGGGTTGTTAGGGAGGTGAATGCAAGAGTTTTGGAAAGAGGGGCAAGTATGCAGGCTATTGTGGATGAGAGAGCTTGGGAAGTGAGTCAGTTGTTGTTCGCTGATGATACAGTGCTGGTGGCTGATTCGTGTGAGAAACTGCAGAAGCTGGTGACTGATTTTGGTAAAGTGTGTGAAAGAAGAAAGCTTAGAGTAAATGTGAATAAGAGCAAGGTTATTAGGTACAGTCGGGACAAGTCAATTGGGAGGTAAGTTTGAATGGAGAAAAACTGGAGGAAGCGAAGTGTTTTAGTTATCTGGGAGCAGATTTGGCAGCGGATGGAACCATGGAAGCGGAAGTGAATCATAAGGTGGGGGAGAGGGCAAAAGTTCTGAGAGCGTTGAAGAAAGTGTGGAAGTCAAGAACATTATCTCGGAAAGCAAAAATGGGTATGTTTGAAGGAATAGTGGTTCCAACAATGTTATGTGGTTGCGAGGCGTGGGCTATAGATAGAGTTATGTGGAGGAGGTTGGATGTGCTGGAAATGAGATGTTTGAGGACAATATGTGGTGTGAGGTGGTTTGATCGAGTAAGTAATGTAAGGGTAAGAGAGATATGTGGTAATAAGAAGAGTGTGGTTGAGAGAGCAGAAGAGGGTGTTTTGAAATGGTTTGGTCACATGGAGAGAATGAGTGAGGAGAGATTGACCAAGAGTTTATATGTGTCAGAGGTGGAGGGAACAAGGAGAAGTGGGAGACCAAATTGGAGGTGGAAAGATGGAGTGAAAAAGATTTTGAGTGATCGGGTCCTAAACATGCAGGAGGGTGAAAGGCGTGCAACGAATAGAGTGAATTGGAATGATGTGGTATACCAGGGTTGACGTGCTGTCAATGGATTGAACCAGGGCATGTGAAGTGTCTGGGGTAAACCATGGAAAGTTCTGTGGGGCCTGGATGTGGAGTCGGTGCATTATAACATGACAGCTAGAGACTGGGTGTGAATGAATGTGGCCTTTGTTGTCTTTTCCTAGCGCTACCTTGTGCACATGAGGAGGGAGGGGGTTGTTATTTCATGTGTAGCGGGATGGCGATGGGAATGAATGAAGGCAGACAGTATGAATGATGTACATGTGTATATATGTATATGTCTGTTTGTGTATATATATGTATACGTTGAGATGTATAGGTATGTATATTTGTGTGTGTGGATGTGTATGTATATACATGTGTATGTGGGTTGATTGGGCCATTCTTTCGTCTTGTTTCCTTGCGCTACCTCGCTAATGCGGGAGACAGCGACAAAGGAAAATAAATAAATGAATAATATATGAATAACAAACTGAATGTCTGTAGCTTCATTATGACATATACAAACTAATGAACTGTGCTAATAGGTGGAAAAATATTTTGATATTGATACATGGAAAGTTTTTACGTCAGGAGTAAAAATGACAAGACAAACTATGACATGAAATCTGTTGAGTTAAAAACAGAAATGAGGAAAAGGACCTTGGTGTGATAATCTCTGGTGATCTACAGCAAGTAAACAGCACAGAAGCAAGAAAAATAGTGAACAAAATTCCTGAATTCATGGGTAAGGCTTTCCATTTTAAGTCTCAGGAAATTATTTTCACTCTTTACAACTCACTGCTGCATCCTCATCTGGGGTATTATGTCCACTTTTGGTTGTCTTACTTGAGGTAAGATATAGACAGAACCAAAAGAGTGCAGAGGCAAACTACCAAGATGATTCCCAGCCCGAGAAACAAATCCTACAAGAGCCAAATAAAAGAAGTGAGTTTAGTTTAGAAAAAAGGTGAAGAGGTGATCTAGCACAAATATTCAAACTCATTAAAGGATTTGATTATCTCAGTTTCAAGAGCTACTTACAGATAGATTCATTTGATATTACTCGGTAATAGAATAAACTCAAGGGCAAATGTTTTTCCTCAAATGAGGTGACGTACTTTTTCTTTAACAGAATTACCGACATATGGAACAACTTATCAATTAGAGTAGTTGAAAGCAGCATCACGGATACATTTAAGCAAAGAGCTGATAAATATTTTGCTTCATTTCCATGACTAACATTATGTGTACCTCCTTAACTGTCTGTGAATCTTTCTACTTCTACCATATTAATCAAAGGCTTTCTGACCTCTTCCATTTTCACAAATGGCTTCATTAGGACCCTGTGGTCTGTTGCTGAATTCAGTTGTAAACACCTTAAACTCAAACTAAGGAAAGTACTATGGCCTTATAACACCAAGAACTGGTTGAGACCTTTACATCAGGGAGCACAGGACAACCATGGCCATGGCATCCATCTTACACTAGGGTCAATTGTAAGGATCCCAAAGAACGGGTCTAACTTTCTTCATAATAGTCCTAACAACACAGTACTTTTCAGATGCAATGGAGAAGAAGCTATGCAGTGATTCCACTCCCAAGAAGTCTTTATATTATTCTGGTAACTCTGGGAAACAGAGACTGTCATTCATCAAGGCCCAGATGATGATGCGATGAGTGGATGTATGCAGGAGGAGGAAGATAATTCTATTGTTCTCCATATCCTCCATGTGTTGAAATGCAGATCTTTGAACATTCTTGTGAAGACATCGAACTCTGATATGTTCATCATCCTTGTCCAGCACTTTTCTTGGTTTGTTTCATCTAGTAAAGGATGCAGTATCATGGTCAACTGGAGATTACAAAGAATTACCATCAGAAAACTGATGGATGCCATTCGAACCTGAGTGAAGTGCAGCTCTTCCCCTCTTTGTGGCCCTGACTGATTGTTTTTCCACTTCAGCTCTGAAACGATGGTCTAAAAGAATGCGCTTCAAAGCCTGTCAAACGTCCAAGAAATGTCATAAGACACATGACTCATGTGACAAGTTATCCAAATGAGAAACTTGAGTTGGAATCCTGAATGTTCAAGGCCTTGGAGGAGTTCTTCATCCAGATCTATGGAGGAGGGATGATGTCTTTCATTGAAATAAGGCAGAAGACTTTTTGTCAAGAAAACCAAAACATGGAAATTATTACATCATCTCAGAATGCCTTATACCAGCCCTGTCTGAAAGTGGCTTACCAAGCAAGTGCATGGATATCTGCCCATGACCCAAAAAGCAAAGACACTGATCCAAGTCTTCAAGACTGGAGGAAAGAAGAGAATAAGTTCTTTCCACAATGCATCATGATCCCTGCAGTCACTTCATACCAAGGAACTGTATGGCCAACTGCCCATGACCCAGGAAGCATAGTCCCTGGTTCATGTCTTTTGGGCAGGAAAAAAGATAAGTTCATTCCAAATTAGATCCCTGCTGTCAGTGCAGTCTGTCTGAAGCTTGTGAAATGTGGATGCATGAACACATGTTCAGGTACATGCAGTTGAAGGAAATAAATTCTCATTTATACTGCACTTAACAGTTACCAGAGAAGTAGCTCATTCTTCAAAGCAGCAATCAACAGGAAAAATATTTTTCTTTGTATATATCAGTATGTTGTTTGTGCATCAAACTAACTATACATTTTCATATAATATTATCTATTCTCATTTTTCCTACAGTCTCTAACTACATAATAATATGTAAATACAGTATTAATCTTATCAAAAAGTATTTGCTTTGTCGCTGTCTCCTGCGTTAGCGAGGTAGTGCAAGGAAACAGACGAAAGAACGGCCCAACCCACCCACATACACATGTATATACATACACGTCCACACACGCAAACATACATACCTATATATCTCAATGTACACACATATATATATATATATATATATATATATATATATATATATATATATATATATAAACACACAGACATATACATATATACACATGTACATAATTCATACTGTCTGCCTTTATTTATTCCCATCTCCACCTCGCCACACATGGAATAACAACCCCCTCCCCCTCATGTGTGTGAGGTAGTGCTAGGAAAAGACAACAAAGGCCACATTCGTTCACACTCAGTCTCTAGCTGTCATGTAATAATGCACCGAAACCACAGCTCCCTCTCCACATCCAGGCCCCACAGAACTTTCCATGGTTTACCCCAGACGCTTCACATGCCCTGGTTCAATCCATTGACAGCACGTCGACCCCAGTATACCACATCGTTCCAATTCACTCTATTCCTTGCATGCCTTTCACCCTCCTGCATGTTCAGGCCCCGATCACTCAAAATCTTTTTCACTCCATCTTTCCACCTCCAATTTAGTCTCCCACTTCTCCTCATTCCCACCACCTCTGACACATATATCCTCTTGGTCAATCTTTCCTCACTCATTCTCTCCATGTGACCAAACAATTTCAAAACACCCTCTTCTGCTCTCTCAAACACACTCTTTTTATTTCCACACATCTCTCTTAACCTTACATTACTTACTCGATCAAACCACCTCACATCACATATTGTCCTCAAACATCTCATTTCCAGCACATCCACCCTCCTGCACACAACTCTATCCATAGCCCACGCCTCACAACCATACAACATTGTTGGAACCACTATTCCTTCAAACATACCCATTTTTGCTTTCCGAGATAATGTTCTCAACTTCCAAACATTCTTCAAGGCTCCCAGAATTTTCGCCCCCCTCCCCCACCCTATGATTCACTTCCGCTTCCATGGTTCCCTCCACTGCCAGATCCACTCCCAGATATCTAAAACACTTTACTTCCTCCAGTTTTTCTCCATTCAAACTTACCTCCCAATTGACTTGACCCTCAACCCTACTAGTAGTACCTAATAACCTTACTCTTATTCACATTTACTCTTAACTTTCTTCTTTCACACACCTTACCAAACTCAGTCACCAGCTTCTGCAGTTTCTCACATGAATCAGCCACCAGCGCTGTATCATCAGCGAACAACAACTGACTCATTTCCCAAGCTCTCTCATCCACAACAGACTGCATACTTGCCCCTCTTTCCAAAACTCTTGCGTTCACCTCCCTAACAACCCCATCCATAAACAAATTAAACAACCATGGAGACATCACACACCCCTGCCGCAAACCTACATTCAATGAGAACCAATCACTTTCCTCTCTTCCTACATGTACACATGCCTTACATCCTCAATAAAAACTTTTCACTGCTTCTGACAACTTGCCTCCCACACCTTATATTCTTAATAACTTCCACAGAGCATCTCTATCAACTCTATCATATGCCTTCTCCAGATCCATAAATGCTACATACAAATCCATATGCTTTTCTAAGTATTTCTCACATACATTCTTCAAAGCAACCACCTGATCCACACATCCTCTACCACTTGTGAAACCATAATGCTCTTCCCCAATCTGATGCTCTGTACATGCCTTCACCCTCTCAATCAATACCCTCCCATATAATTTACCAGGAATACTCAACAAACTTATACCTCTGTAATTTGAGCACTCACTCTTATCCCCTTTGCCTTTGTACAATGGCACTATGCAAGCATTCTGCCAATCCTCATGCACCTCACCATGAGTCATACACACATTAAATAACCTTACCAACCAGTCAACAATACAGTCACCCCATTTTTTAATAAGTTATCATTATTATTATTATATTTGACTGCTGTTTCCTGCGTCAGCAAGGTAGCACCAGGAAACTGACAAAGAATGGCCCATCCACTCATATACACATATATATATATACGTAAACGCCCATATATATATACATATACATATCAACATATACACAGACATATGCATATACTCACATGTACATATTTATACTTGTTTGCTTTCATCCAGCTGTCATGTGTAATATACCAAAACTACAGCTCCCTATCCATACCCAGGCCCCACAGACCTTTCCATGGTTTACCCCAGACATTTCACATGCCCTGGTTCAGTCCAATGACAGCACGTCGACCCCGGTTTACCACATTGTTCCAATTCAATCTATTCCATTCACACCTCTCACCCTCCTGAATGTTCAGGCCTCGATCACTCCAAATCTTTTTCACTCCATCCTTCCACCTCCAATTTGGTCTCCCACTTCTCCTCGTTCCCTCCACCTCTGACACATATATCCTCTGTCAATCTTTCCTCACTCATTCTCTCCATTGTTGATCTTTCCTCACCCATTCTCTCCATTTGTCCAAACCATTTCAACAAACCCTCTTCTGCTCTCTCAACCACACTCTTTTTATTACCCTTTCATTACTTAACTTGATCAGACCACATCACACCACATATTATCCTCAAATATTTCATTTCCAACAAATCCATCCTCCCCCATACAACCCTATCCATAACCCATAACATTTTTGGAACTACTATTCCTTCAAATATACTTATTTTTTGCTCTCCAAGATAGTATCCTCTCCTTCCACATGCTTTCACGGGTCCATTTGCTGCTAAGTCCACTCCAAGATATCTAAAACACTTCACTTCAGAAAGTAATGTTATAAACTATGTCTTTAACCAATAATCATTCTCAAGATACAAAAAGCAAAATTTGTAGTGTATGCTGCACAGTTTGTTGTCATTTCTAGTTCTAAGCTCTTGTGTCATATTCCTGCTGTAATATTAACAGTATTGGCTATGGAAATATATATCATATGATAAATATTATTTACCCAAATACCCCTAAAGACGGCCAACAGAGCCTCATTTCTGCAACAATTCCAAAAAAATAAGGGGAGATCCAGGGAACAACCAACACTCACTGACTTAACTTCAACAAACCAGGTAAACCACATTGAGGAAATCAATCATTCTCACCCGTTTGTAGGTAGTTAGATAATAATCAAGAACAACCTGTGCAAAGAGGAAAAAAGAATCCATTTGCAATCCTGAATCTTACATTGAGTAACCTTAAACATGGTCATGGTAATTTACTTCTCTCTCTGTACTACTCCTTTCATTCTATCCCATCCTCATCAACATGCACTCACTTGGATTTAATCCCATTTTCCATTTATCTAATCAATTCTGGAGGTTGTCCAGGTACCCCTGTAGGCAGATGCAATCATAAACATTATTTCCCTTACAATCTTGGTATTGTCTTACAATTCCAGTCCATCAGGCAAGTCATCTATATAACCAAAAATAGCAGGAGCCCACTTCGAGGATGCATGTGTTACTGTGTTCTTTCCTCTCTTCTAGTGAGGTAGCCTTCTCATACAGGGAGGAAGCCCAAGAACACAGACTACCCATCCTTATTTGATTTAACATGGGGCTTACCTTACCACACATGGCTAAAAACTGGTTATTCATGAACTCTTTTTGCTTAAGCCTGTTATCTCCCATTTGGAAAGTTTGTACTTAGCAAGTAGTCATACATTTGCTTTCCAACTACCTTCTTTAATATTTCATTAATCACACCTGTTAGTGAGACGGACCAGTAGATCACTGCATTTTCCCGATTCCTTTTCTTAAATACAGATATAACATTTGTCCTCTTCCATATCTTTGGAGCTACATCTTCCAACAGTGACCTCTTGAACAATATTCCTAGCAGTCTAGGAAGTGGCTTCACACATTCTTTCAGCACATTAGGGAGACTTCATCAGGACCATGGGCTTTCTATGGGTCAGTTTCTTATAATAGACTGATTATGTTGTTGTCAGTTATTATAGACAAAAACCTTTATCTCCCTTGCACCCTGGTATTTTTTAACTTATCATTCAACTCCTTACATATTTCCTCATCTTCCTCAAGAATTCTTCCCTCCAAGTTTTTTAGCTTGATTATTTGTTGTTTCACCATGAATTTGTTCATGATGAACCAACGTAAAAATTTTGGAATCTCTTGCTTTTTTTAAAAATTCCTCTGGTCCTCCCTCATTACTTTGCAATACAAGTGGCTGCATTAACTTTTGTATCTCCTCCATAATACATCCCTGAAATCTCACTTTATGACATTTTTTTCTGAACTATATCTCTCCAATTTGGTCCTCCTCCTCTATTGGCCATCAGAAGTTATTTATTTATTTATTTTGCTTTGTCGCTGTCTCCAGCGTTAGCGAGGTAGCGCAAGGAAACAGACGAAAGAATGGCCCAACCCACCCACATACACATGCATATACATACACGTCTACACACGCAAATATACATACCTATACATTTCAATGTATACATATATATACACACACAGACATATACATATATACACATGTACATTATTCATACTGTCTGCGTTTATTCATTCCTATTGCCACCTCGCCTCACATGAAATAACAACCCCCTCCCCCTCATGTGTGCGAGGTAGCGCTAGGAAAAGACAACAAAGGCCACATTCGTTCACGCTCAGTCTCTAGCTGTCATGTAATAATGCACCGAAACCACAGCTCCCTTTCCACATCCAGGCCCCACAGAACTTTCCATGGTTTACCCCAGATGCTTCACGTGCCCTGGTTCAATCCATTGACAGCACGTCAACCCTGTTATACCACATCGTTCCAATTCACTCTATTCCATGCATGCCTTTCACCCTCATGCATGTTCAGGCCCCGATCACTCAAAATCTTTTTCACTCCATCTTTCCACCTCCAATTTGGTCTCCCACTTCTCCTCGTTACCTCCACCTCTGACACATATATCCTCTTGATCAATCTTTCCTCACTCATTCTCTCCATGTGACCAAACCATTTCAAAACACTCTCCTCTTCTCTCTCAACCACACTCTATTTATTACCACACATCTCTCTTACCCTATTATTACTTACTTGATCAAACCACCTCACACCACATATTGTCCTCAAACATCTCATTTCTAGCACATCCACCCTCCTGCGCACAACTCTATCCATAGCCCACGCCTCGCAACCATACAACATTGTTGGAACCACTATTCCTCCAAACATACCCATTTTTGCTTTCCAAGATAATGTTCTCAACTACCACACATTCTTCAAGACTCCCAGAACTTTCGCCCCCTCCCCCACCCGATGATTCACTTCCGCTTCCATGGTTCCATCCGCTGCCAAATCCACTCCCAGATATCTAAAACACTTCACTTCCTCCAGTTTTTCTCCATTCAAACTTACCTCCCAGTTGACTTGACCCTCAACCCTACTGTACCTAATAACCTTGCTCTTATTCACATTTACTCTTAACCTTCTTCTTTCACACACTTTACCAAACTCAGTCACCAGTTTCTGCAGTTTCTCACATGAATCAGCCACCAGTGCTGTATCATCAACGAACAACAACTGACTCACTTCCCAAGCTCTCTCATCCACAACAGACTGCATACTTGCCCCTCTTTCCAAAACTCTTGCATTCACCTCCCTAACAACCCCATCCATAAACAAATTAAACAACCATGGAGACATCACACACCCCTGCCGCAAACCTACATTCACTGAGAACCAATCACTTTCCTCTCTTCCTACACGTACACATGCCTTACACCCTCGATAAAAACTTTTCACTGCTTCTAACAACTTGCTTCCCACACCATATATTCTTAATACCTTCCACAGAGCATCTCTATCAACTCTATCATATGCCTTCTCCAGATCCATAAATGCTACATACAAATCCATTTGCTTTTCTAAGTATTTCTCACATACATTCTTCAAAGCAAACACCTGATCCACACATCCTCTACCACTTCTGAAACCACACTGCTCTTCCCCAATCTGATGCTCTGTACATGACTTCACCCTCTCAACCAATACCCTCCCATATAATTTACCAGGAATACTCAACAAACTTATACCTCTGTAATTTGAGCACTCACCTTTGTCCCCTTTGCCTTTGTACAATGGCACTATGCAGGCATTCCGCCAATCCTCAGGCACCTCACCATGAGTCATACTTACATTAAGTAACCTTACCAACCAGTCAACAATACAGTCACCCCCTTTTTTAATAAATTCCTCTGCAATACCATCCAAACCCGCTGCCTTGCCGGCTATCATCTTCCACAAAGCTTTTACTACCTCTTCTCTGTTTACCAATCATTTTCCCTAACCCTCTCACTTTGCACACCACCTCGACCAAAACACCCTATATCTGTCACTCTATCATCAAACACATTCAGCAAACCTTCAAAATACTCACTCCACCTCCTCACATCACCACTACTTGTTATCACCTCCCCATTAGCCCCCTTCACTGAAGTTCCCATTTCTTCCCTCGTCTTACACACTTTATTTACCTCCTTCCAAAACATCTTTTTATTCTCCCTAAAATTTAATGATACTCTCTCACCCCAACTCTCATTTGCCCTCTTTTTCACCTCTTGCACCTTTCTCTTGACCTCCTGCCTCTTTCTTTTATACATCTCCCACTCATTTGCATTATTTCCCTGCAAAAATCGTCCAAATGCCTCTCTTCTCTTTCACTAATAATCTTACTTCTTCATCCCACCACTCACTACCCTTTCTAATCTGCCCACCTCCCACGCTTCTCATGCCACAAGCATCTTTTGCGCAAGCCATCACTGCTGCCCTAAATGCATCCCATTCCTCCCCCACTCCCCTTACCTCCTTTGTTCTCACCTTTTTCCATTCTGTACTCAGTCTCTCCTGGTACTTCCTCACACAAGTCTCCTTCCCAAGCTCACTTACTCTCACCACTCTCTTCACCCCAACATTCTTTCTTCTTTTCTGAAAACCTCTGCAAATTTTCACCTTTGCCTCCACAAGATAATGATCAGATATCCCTCCAGTTGCACCTCTCAGCACATTAACATCCAAAAGTCTCTCTTTTGCGCGCCTATCAATTAACACGTAATCCAATAACGCTCTCTGGCCATCTCTCCTACTTACATACGTATACTTATGTATATCTCTCTTTTTAAACCAGGTATTCCCAATCACCAGTCCTTTTTCAGCACATAAATCTCCAAGCTCTTCACAATTTCCATTTACAACACTGAACACCCCATGTATACCAATTATTCCCTCAACTGCCACATTACTCACCTTCGCATTCAAATCACCCATCACTATAACCCGGTGCATCAAAACCACGAACACACTCATTCAGCTGCTTCCAAAACGCTTGCCTCTCATGATCTTTCTTCTCATGCCCAAGTGCATATGCACCAATAATCACCCATCTCTCTCCATCAACTTTCAGTTTTACCCATATCAATCTAGAGTTTACTTTCTTACACTCTATCACATACTCCCACAACTCTTGTTTCAGGAGTAGTGCTACTCCTTCCCCTGCTCTTGTCCTCTCACTAACCCCTGACTTTACTCCCAAGACACTCCCAAACCACTCGTCCCCTTTACCCTTCAGCTTCGTTTCACTCAGAGCCAAAACATCCAGGTTTCTTTCCTCAAACATACTACCTATCTCTCCTTTTTTCTCATCTTGGTTACATCCACACATATTTAGACACCCCAATCTGAGCCTTCGAGGAGGATGAGCGCTCCCCGCGTGACTCCTTCTTCTGTTTCCCCTTTTAGAAAGTTAAAATACAAGGAGGGGAGGGTTTCTAGCCCCCTGCTCCCGTCCCCTTTAGTCGCCTTCTACGACACGTGAAGAATGCATGGGAAGTATTCTTTCTCACCTGGAAGTACCTATAATAATATCTGATTCCTTCATTGTATTCACAGAACTTTGCATAGTACTGGTCCATATTATCAGAGCCCTCTCTCATCCAGTCAGTACTCTCAAAGAACTTGATGTTCCACACAGTTGCCATGATTGTACTTCCTCTATTGTTCCTGTGCCCACTGACCCCACCTCCTGCATCCTCCATAACCAAGTACTTAAAAACAAGCATAGTGTGATCACTCTTTCCAATAGCAACATCATATTCATAAGGTCTATTTCCAAGCTGGTGTGTGTAAAGAAGATCAAGTGGAGATGGTGTATTGTCAGCCTTATATCTTGAATGCTCTATTACATATATGTTGATGCAGGAAGTTCTCTTGTATACTTTCAAGAAATTTGTCTCTCCCAGACTCAGCATCTCCATGGAGATTCAAGTTTTCCCAGTCTCCTTCCCAATAATTTAAATCTCCATTTATCATTACCATTTCTAAAGAGGGAATGTCTTGTTGCTTTCTTCACTACTTATTTTGTTCCATTATTATTCTCAACATACCCTGTTCTGCGTCTGTGGAGGACTATAAACCAAAGTATAATACACTTCCAACCCATACATACCTTTCCCATTATGTATTGTCTCAAGGCCCATTATTTATTGGACTTCAATGGAATCCCTTCTCAAGTGGGGCTAATTCCCTTTCCTTTATCTTCTGTATTTCTTCTTGCTATTGTGTACCCCTCCGGACAGAGTAGGTTAAAGATAAGTCCATTTGTGAGTTTTGTCTTCAATAGTCTCACAAAATATGGGATGCAATCTTGTATATGATCCCTAAATTTTAGCCCCTTTCCATTTGCTACAAGGCCATCTGTATTTGTATACAGAACCTTCACCTAGTTCTTGCCTCCTTGGACAAAAGGTGGGGATGATGTTCTTCACTCTGGCCTGATCTGACTCTCAAAAATTTTTGCCTTTTGCCAGTTCTCCTGGACCATCTCTCCTACTTTACTTAGTTGGTTATTCCTGAGAAACTCTTTTGCACCTTTCCTTTCTGGCAAGTTTGTTAAGCCTGTTTATGCACCTTATGGCTACAAACCTCCATATCAAATGTTACCCTAAGAGGCCTTTTCATAGTGTCTTGTCTGTATTTGCCCATTCTTCTAACTTTAATTTTTCCACTTTTTTTTTTTTTTTTTTTTATACTTTGTCGCTGTCTCCCGCGTTTGCGAGGTAGCGCAAGGAAACAGACGAAAGAAATGGCCCAACCCCCCCCATACACATGTACATACACACGTCCACACACGGAAATATACATACCTACACAGCTTTCCATGGTTTACCCCGGACGCTTCACATGCCTTGATTCAATCCACTGACAGCACGTCAACCCCTGTATACCACATCGCTCCAATTCACTCTATTCCTTGCCCTCCTTTCACCCTCCTGCATGTTCAGGCCCCGATCACACAAAATCCTTTTCACTCCATCTTTCCACCTCCAATTTGGTCTCCCTCTTCTCCTCGTTCCCTCCACCTCCGACACATATATCCTCTTGGTCAATCTTTCCTCACTCATTCTCTCCATGTGCCCAAACCATTTCAAAACACCCTCTTCTGCTCTCTCAACCACGCTCTTTTTATTTCCACACATCTCTCTTACCCTTACGTTACTTACTCGATCAAACCACCTCACACCACACATTGTCCTCAAACATCTCATTTCCAGCACATCCATCCTCCTGCGCACAACTCTATCCATAGCCCACGCCTCGCAACCATACAACATTGTTAGAACTACTATTCCTTCATACATACCCATTTTTGCTTTCCGGGATAATGTTCTCGACTTCCACACATTTTTCAAGGCTCCCAAAATTTTCGCCCCCTCCCCACCCTATGATCCACTTCCGCTTCCATGGTTCCATCCGCTGACAGATCCACTCCCAGATATCTAAAACACTTCACTTCCTCCAGTTTTTCACCATTCAAACTCACCTCCCAATTGACTTGACCCTCAACCCTACTGTACCTAATAACCTTGCTCTTATTCACATTTACTCTTAACTTTCTTCTTCCACACACTTTACCAAACTCCGTCACCAGCTTCTGCAGTTTCTCACATGAATCCGCCACCAGCGCTGTATCATCAGCGAACAACAACTGACTCACTTCCCAAGCTCTCTCATCCCCAACAGACTTCATACTTGCCCCTCTTTCCAAGACTCTTGCATTTACCTCCCTAACAACCACATCCATAAACAAATTAAACAACCATGGAGACATCACACACCCCTGCCGCAAACCTACATTCACTGAGAACCAATCACTTTCCTCTCTTCCTACACGTACACATGCCTTACATCCTCGATAAAAACTTTTCACTGCTTCTAACAACTTGCCTCCCACACCATATATTCTTAATACCTTCCACAGAGCATCTCTATCAACTCTATCATATGCCTTCTCCAGATCCATAAATGCTACATACAAATCCATTCGCTTTTCTAAGTATTTCTCACATACATTCTTCAAAGCAAACACCTGATCCACACATCCTCTACCACTTCTGAAACCACACTGCTCTTCCCCAATCTGATGCTCTGTACATGCCTTCACCCTCTCAATCAACACCCTCCCATATAATTTACCAGGAATACTCAACAAACTTATACCTCTGTAATTTTTCCACTTACCTATAATAAATCCAGCAACTGAAGCACTTCCTAGGCCTTCTGCCCTTCTTGGGCTACTCTTCCTTACTTGTCTGGCAGGTGATCTTTCTGACTTGCACCTGTTTACTTCCCTCTGCATGGCTTCCCTTGTCTGCATAGTAACCCGTCTTTCTGTTTATCTCGTGCAATGTCTTCCTCTTTATATCTTACCTTGTCCAAAACTTAACATTTTCATTACTGTAATGGCCAATATTTCGCTGTTTAACTTTTTCATCTAATCTACCACATGCTTCCTTAATGGACTTGTCCTTGACTGCAGCTAATACCTTCTCACTGGATCTGCACAAATTTCACTTTGGAGATCCATTTCAAAATTTAGAGGTGTTCTTTATCTGTTTCTACTGCATCTAACAAGCAGACATTTTTTATTCTACTTGTGTGTACATGCTGAGAACATCCTTCAGTTTTTAAATCATACTGTCATGCTCCATCACAGCTTTGCTTAACTAGTCTAACTCTATATATCTCTAGCATTTCTCACTCTCTGTCTCAAGGGCAGACTTCCAGCTTCCTCCATTTGTCCTCTAGATCCCCCGATAGAACCTTTTTGCACTTTTCATGGTTGTAAGCAGCTTCTTTAACCTGTCCTCCAAGTGATATATTTGTAGAAGCTCATTCACTCACACATTATCCATATGGTGCAAGTTATCAGCTCTCTGGTACCCCATGACATCGCTGGTATCATCAGTCTTCCTTGAGATAACAAGCAGTGGTGATGTGAGAAGGAGATGGAGTGAGTATTTTGAAGGTTTGTGGAATGTGTTTGATGATAGAGTGGAAGATATAGGGTGTTTTGGTCGAGGTGGTGTGCAAAGTGAGAGGGTTAGGGAAAATGATTTGGTAAACAGAGAAGAGGTAGGAAAAGCTTTGCGGAAGATGAAAGCTGGCAAGGCAGCAGGTTTGGATGGTATTGCAGTGGAATTTATTAAAAAAAAAAGGGGGTGACTGTATTGTTGACTGGTTGGTAAGGTTATTCAATGTATGTATGACTCATGATGAGGTGCCTCAGGTTTGGTGGAATGCTTGCAAAGTACCATTGTACAAAGGCAAAGGGGATAAAAGTGAGTGCTCAAATTGCAGATGAATAAGTTTGATGAGTATTCCTGGGAAATTATATGGGAGGGTATTGATTGAGAGGGTGAAGGCATGTACAGAGCATCAGATTGGGGAAGACCAATGTGGTTACAGAAGTGGTAGAGGATGTGTGGATCAGGTGTTTGCTTTCAAAAATGCATGTGAGAAATACTTAGAAAAGCAAATGGATTTGTATGTAGCATTTATGGATCTGGAGAAGGTATATGATAAGAGTTGATAGAGATGCTCTGTGGAAGGTACTAAGAATATATGGTGTGGGAGGCAAGTTGTTAAAGGAGTGAAAAATTTTTATCGACGATGTAAGGCATGTGTACATGAAGGAAGAGAAGAAAGTGTGTGAAACAAAAAAGCTGGGAGTAAATGTGAATAAGAGCAAGGTTATTAGGTACAGTAGGGTTGAGGGACAAGTCAATTGGGAGGTAAGTTTGAATGGAGAAAAACTGGAAGAAGTGAAGTGTTTTAGATATCTGGGAGTGGATTTGGCAGTGGATGGAACTATGGGAGCGGAAGTGAATCAAAGGGTGGGGGAGGGGGCAAAAGTTCTGGGAGCCTTGAGAATGTGTGGAAGTCGAGAACGTTATCCTGAAAAGCAAAAATGGGTATGTTTGAAGGAATAGTGGTTCCAACAATGTTATATGGTTGCGAGGCGTGGGCTATAGATAGAGTTGTGTGGAGGAGAGTGGATGTGCTGGAAATGAGATGTTTGAGGACAATATGTGGTGTGAGGTGCTTTGATCAAGTAAGTAATGAAAGGGTGAGAGAGATGTGGGGTAATAAAAAGAGTGTGGTTGAGAGAGCAGAGAGGGTGTTTTGGTCACATGGAGAGAAGTGAGCGAGGAAAGATTGACAAAGACGATATATGTGTCAGAGGTGGAGGGAACGAGGGAAGTGGGAGACCAAATTGGAGGTGGAAAGATGGAGTGAAAAAGATTTTGAGTGATCGGGGCCTGAACATGCAGGAGGGTGAAAGGCGTGCAAGGAATAGAGTGCATTGGAACGATGTGGTATACCGGGGTGGACGTGCTGTCAATGGATTGAACCAAGGCATGTGAAGCATCTGGGGTAAACCATGGAAAGTTTTGTGGGGCCTGGATGTGGAAAGGGAGCTGTGGTTTCGGTACATTATACGTGACAGCTAGAGACTGAGTGTGAACGAATGTGGCCTTTGTTGTCTTTTCCTATCGCTACCTCACACACATGTGGGGGGGAGGGGGCCTGTTATTTCATGTGTGGCGGGCTGGCGACGGAATGAATAAGGGCAGACAGTATGACTTATGTACATGTGTATATATGTCTGTGTGTACAGAATGGAAAAAGGTGAAAACAAAGGAGGTAAGGGGAGTGGGGGAGGAATGGTATGTATTTAGGGAAGCAGTGATGGTTTGCGCAAAAGATGCTTGTGGCATGAGAAGCATGGGAGGTGGGAAGATTAGAAAGGGTAGTGAGTGGTGGGATGAAGAAGTAAGATTATTAGTGAAAGAGAAGAGAGAGGCATTTGGACGATTTTTGCAGGGAAATAATGCAAATGAGTGGGAGATGTAAAAAAGAAAGAGGCAGGAGGTCAAGAGAAAGGTGCAAGAGGTGAAAAAGAGGGTAAATGAGAGTTGGGGTGAGAGAGTATCATTAAATTTTAGGGAGAATAAAAAGAAGTTTTGGAAGGAGGTAAATAAAGTGCGTAAGACTAGGGAACAAATGGGAACTTCAGTGAAAGGGGCTAATGGGGAGGTGATAACAAATAGTGGTGATGTGAGAAGGAGCTGGAGTGAGTATTTTGAAGGTTTGTTGAATGTGTTTGATGATAGAGTGGCAGATATAGGTTGTTTTGGTCGAGGTGGTGTGCAAAGTGAGAGGGTTGGGGAAAATGATTTGGTAAACAGAGAAGAGGTAGTAAAAGCTTTGCGGAAGATGAAAGCCGGCAAGGCAGCAGGTTTGGATGGTACTGCAGTGGCATTTATTCAAAAAGGGGGTGACTGTATTGTTGACTGGTTGGTAAGGTTATTTAATGTATGTATGATTCATGGTGAGGTGCCTGAGGATTGGCGGAATGCGTGCACAGTGCCATTGTATAAAGGCAAAGGGGATAAGAATGAGTGCTCAAATTACAGAGGTATAAGTTTGTTGAGTATTCCTGGTAAATTATATTGGAGGGTATTGATTGAGAGGGTGAAGGCATGTACAGAGCATCAGATTGGGGAAGAGCAGTGTGGTTTCAGAAGTTGTAGAGGATGTGTGGATCAGGTGTTTGCTTTGAAGAATGTATGTGAGAAATAGTTAGAAAAGCAAATGGATTTGTATGTAGCATTTATGGATCTAGAGAAGGCATACGATAGAGTTGATAGAGATGCTCTGTGCAAGGTACTAAGAATATATGTGTGGGAGGCAAGTTGTTAGAAGCAGTGAAAAGTTTTTATCGAGGATGTAAGCATGTGTACGTGTAGGAAGAGAGGAAAGTGATTGGTTCTCAGTGAATGTAGGTTTGCGGCAGGGGTGTGTGATGTCTCCATGGTTGTTTAATTTGTTTATGGATGGGGTTGCTAGGGAGGTGAATGCAAGAGTTTTGGAAAGAGGGCAAGTATGCAGTCTGTTGTGGATGAGAGAGCTTGGGAAGTGAGTCAGTTGATGTTCGCTGATGATACAGCGCTGGTGGCTGATTCATGTGAGAAACTGCAGAAGCTGGTGACTGAGTTTGGTAAAGTGTGTGAAAGAAGAAGTTAAGAGTAAATGTGAATAAGAGCAAGGTATTAGGTACAGTAGGGTTGAGGGTCAAGTCAATTGGGAGGTAAGTTTCGAATGGAGAAAAACTGGAGGAAGTAAAGTGTTTTAGATATCTGAGAGTGGATCTGGCAGTGGATGGAAGCGGAAGTGAATCATAGGGTGGGGGAGGGAGTGAAAATTCTGTGAGCCTTGAAGAATGTGTGGAAGTCGAGAACATTATCTCGGAAAGCAAAAATGGCTATGTTTGAAGGAATAGTGGTTCCAACAATGTTGTATGGTTGCGAGGTGTGGGCTATGGATAGAGTTGTGCGCAGGAGGATGGATGTGCTGGAAATGAGATGTTTGAGGACAATATGTGGTGTGAGGTGGTTTGATCGAGTAAGTAACTTCAGGGTAAGAGAGATGTGTGGAAATAAAAAGAGAGTGGTTGAGAGAGCAGAAGAGGGTGTTTTGAAATGGTTTCGGCACATGGAGAGAATGAGTGAGGAAAGACTGACCAAGAGGATATATGTGTCGGAGGTGGAGGGAACGAGGAGAAGTGGGAGACCAAATTGGAGGTGGAAAGATGGAGTGAAAAAGATTTTGTGTGATCGAGGCCTGAACATGCAGGAGGGTGAAAGGAGGGCAAGGAATAGAGTGAATTGGATCGATGTGGTATACTGGGGTTGACGTGCTGTCAGTGGATTGAATCAGGGCATGTGAAGTGTCTGGGGTAAACCATGGAAAGCTGTGTAGGTATGTATATTTGCGTGTGTGGACGTATGTATATACATGTGTATGGGGGTGGGTTGGGCCATTTCTTTCGTCTGTTTCCTTGCACTACCTCGCAAACGCGGGAGACAGCGACAAAGCAAAAAAAAAAAAAAAAGTTTGTTGAGTATTTCTGGGAAATTATATGGGAGGGTATTGATTGGGAGGGTGAAGGCATGTACAGAGCATCAGATTGGGGAAGAGCAGTGTGGTTTCAGAAGTGGTAGAGGATGTGTGGATTAGGTGTTTACTTTGAAGAATGTATGTGAGAAATACTTAGAACGCAAATGGATTTGTATGTAGCATTTATGGATCTCGAGAAAGCATATGATAGAGTTGATAGAGATGCTCTGTGGAAGGTTTTAAGAATATATGGTGTGGGAGGCAAGTTGTTAGAAGCAGTGAAAAGTTTTTATCGAGGATGTAAGGCATGTGTACGTGTAGGAAGAGAGGAAAGTGATTGGTTCTCAGTGAATGTAGGTTTGTGGCAGGGGTGTGTGATGTCTCCATGATTGTTTAATTTGTTTATGGATAGGGTTGTTAGGCAGGTGAATGCAAGAGTTTTGGAAAGAGGGCAAGTATGCAGTCTGTTGTGGATGAGAGAGCTTGGGAAGTGAGTCAGTTGTTGTTCACTGATGATACAGCGCTGGTGGCTGATTCATGTGAGAAACTGCAGAAGCTGGTGACTGAGTTTGGTAAAGTGTGTGAAAGAAGAAAGTCTGAGACTAAATGTGAATAAGAGCAAGGTTATTAGGTACAGTAGGGTTGAGGGTCAAGTCAATTGGGAGGTAAGTCTGAATGGAGAAAAACTGGAGGAAGTGAAGTGTTTTAGATATCTGGGAGTGGATTAGGCAGCGGATGGAACCATGGAAGTAGAAGTGAATCATAGGGTGGGGGAGGGGGCGAAAATTCTGGGAGCCTTGAAGAATGTGTGGAAGTCGAGAACATTATCTCGGAAAGCAAAAATGGTATGTTTGAAGGAATAGTGGTTCCAACAATGTTGTATGGTTGTGAGGCTGTGGGCTATGGATAGAGTTGTGCTGAGGAGGGTGGATGTGCTGGAAATGAGATGTTTGAGGACAATATGTGGTGAGAGGTGGTTTGATCGAGTAAGTAATAATAGGGTAAGAGAGATGTGTGGTAATAAAAGAGTGTGGTTGAGAGAGCAGAAGAGGGTGTTTTGAAATGGTTTGGTCACATGGAGAGAATTAGTGAGGAAAGATTGACCAAGGGGATACATGTGTCAGAGGTGGAGGGAACAAGAAGTGGGAGACCAAATTGGAGGTGGAAAGATGGAGTGAAAACGATTTTGAGTGATCGGGGCCTGAACATGCAGGAGGGTGAAAGGCGGGCAAGGAATAGAGTGAATTGGAATGATGTGGTATACCGGGGTCGACATGCTGTCAATGGACTGAACCAGGGCATGTGAAGCATCTGGGGTAAACCATGGAAAGTTCTGTGGGGCCTGGATGTGGAAAGGGAGCTGTGGTTTCGGTGCATTATTACATGACAGCTAGAGATTGAGTGTGAACGAATGTGGCCTTTGTTGTTTTTCCTAGCACTACCTCGCACACATGAGGGGGAGGGGTTTATTTCATGTGTGGCGAGGTGGCGATGGGAATGAATAAAGGCAGACAGTATGAATTATGTACATGTGTATATATGTATATGTCTGTGTGTGTATATACATGTATACGATGAGATGTATAGGTATGTATATTTGCGTGTGTGGACATGTATGTATATACATGTGTATGTGGGTGGGTTGGGCCATTCTTTCGTCTGTTTCCTTGCGCTACCTCGCTAACACGGGAGACAGCGACAAAGCAAAATAAATAAATAAATAAATACATAAGTTGAGATATATAGGTATGTACATTTGCATGTGTGGACCCTGTATGTATATACAAGTGTATGTGGTTGGGTTGGGCCATTCTTTCATCTGTTTCCTTGTGCCACCTCGCTAACGTGGGAGACAGCAACAAAGTATAATAAATAAAACCAACCAGTGTTGAGTTATATACCACCTACATCCATTTTATCTTGCATTCACCAACCTATATTGAGTTACTTACAACCTACATCCATTTCATCTTGCATTCACCAACCAGTATTGAGCTACATGCCACCTACATCCATTTTATCTTGCATTCACCAACCAATATGGAGCTATATGGCTTCTACATCCTTTAAATTTTGTCTAGGGTAACGCTCATGCCTTTTCAATATTACACTCCCCTTATTAATGCATTTTCCCCAATCAAAAGCTTAAATTTATATGTTAGACCATGACTTTATTATCAGAAACTACTACACAACCATTACCTTGTTCACTAGACTTCCTTGGAAAGAGATAAGGTCGCTGGTGTCATTATATATATATACGAGTAGTGTAGAAGGCATCCACTAGGTGAAGGTTTTCTCATGCAGTGGTGTCTGTCCTGGCGGGCTGGCTGAGTCCACCTGGTGTGGGCATCCCACCATACCTATACATGTGTCATCTCATGTATTATTTCGTGATGATTACTGCAGACGTTATTGGGTAAGAATATAATGGTTTATTTTGACATGAAAACACTAGAGGGCAAACGAGAGTGATACCAACATTGGTGATAAGCTTGTAGGCCTGGCAGATGAGGGTGATGGCATATCTGATGCTGAAGGACTTCCAACATTTTCTGCACAGTCATCTGGTCATCATCTGTAGCCTTCACCAGCTTGGCAAATGCCCTCCATGAATAGTGGTCCTTGAAAATAGATATCCCCTGGTCCATTGGCTGGAATACAGATGCAGTGTTAGGAGGAAGTACTTTTTCAGCTTGACATGAAGTTTCCCAGCAAGATAATCACAAAAACTTTGCCTGTTTTCCATCCACTGGATTACATTAATAATATGTAGACTTGAGTCGTGTGCCCTATCTAAAACATACAATTATCAAGCCCTAACCTGATTTTATGCTCTTTTCTAATTAATTGTTGCTATTATGACCCCAATTATGTAATTCCCCAACTATGTATTTTCGTTGGAATGGTTGCTTGAATTCAATGGCCTGTTCTTTATTTATTTGTATATGTAATCAAGTATATTCCTGTAAGTCCACGGGGAAAATGAAACACGATAAGTTCCCACGAGCACTTTAGTGTAATAATCACATCATCAGGGAGACATAAGTGAGAAATATATCAGTCAGTTGATATACAACAAAGAGACAGCTAGGACACCATTTGGTAAACGTGCTTGTCCAAGACAGACAACGAGCATATCATAAACTTATTATTTTACAAATTTTATGAACAATAAAGTTATCCAATTTGTATAGACCATCACTATTATTAAGATTATAATTCTTTGTGTATTTAATAATAGCATATTCAGTAATATTTCTCATGGTAATATGGTTAATAACTGAGATGGCATTACTCCAGTCAATACAATGATCATAGTACTCAATGTGATTAAACAAGGCATTTGATTCTTGTCCCATTCTTATACTATATTTATGTTGCTTAAGTCTAACAGAAAAATCCTTACCAGTCTGCCCAACATAAAAGTTATCACAATTTCTACATGGCACTTTATAGATGCACCCAGGAGCATTTTCTGGTGAATTCCTGATTAAGATATTCTTTATAGTATTATTGTTGCTGAAGGCAACATTTACATCAAAGAATTTAAGCAACATGGGAAGTAAAGTAAAATTATAATTAAAAGGGAGAACTAAAAGATTCTTGGTGTCAATGGGAGGATTGGGCTCAACTCTATAAAATGATTTGTTTGCTAACTTATGGGATTTATCAATGAAAGATCTAGGTTACTTTAACTTAGATCCAATAGAATATATCTTCTCAAACTGATCATCAATATACTCTGGACTGCAAATACATAATGCCCTAAGGAAAAATTATAATTTAACTCTTGTCTTGTTGAGATGAGTAATAATGGATATATGAGCATACAATGGTAGATTTTCTGTATATGCTAAACTTAAACTTGTTTCCTTGCCTATGGATCATGCAATCTAAAAATGGTAACATACCATTATTTTCATTTTCTAAAGTAAATTTGATGGAAGGTACTAAATTGTTAAGTAATTGGTAAATTTTCATTTGTTGACCAAACACAAAGAACATCATCTACATACCTAAACCAAATTGCATTAGAAGGTAAGATTTTTTTTTTTTTTTTTTTTTATACTTTGTCGCTGTCTCCCGCGTTTGCGAGGTAGCGCAAGGAAACAGACGAAAGAAATGGCCCAACCCCCCCCCCCCATACACATGTACATACACACGTCCACACACGCAAATATACACACCTACACAGCCTTCCATGGTTCACCCCAGACGCTTCACATGCCTTGATTCAATCCACTGACAGCACGTCAACCCCTGTATACCACATCGCTCCAATTCACTCTATTCCTTGCCCTCCTTTCACCCTCCTGCATGTTCAGGCCCCGATCACACAAAATCTTTTTCACTCCATCTTTCCACCTCCAATTTGGTCTCCCTCTTCTCCTCGTTCCCTCCACCTCCGACACATATATCCTCTTGGTCAATCTTTCCTCACTCATTCTCTCCATGTGCCCAAACCATTTCAAAACACCCTCTTCTGCTCTCTCAACCACGCTCTTTTTATTTCCACACATCTTTCTTACCCTCACGTTACTTACTCGATCAAACCACCTCACACCACACATTTTCCTCAAACATCTCATTTCCAGCACATCCATCCTCCTGCGCACATCTCTATCCATAGCCCACGCCTCGCAACCATACAACATTGTTGGAACCACTATTCCTTCAAACATACCCATTTTTGCTTTCCGAGATAATGTTCTCGACTTCCACACATTTTTCAAGGCTCCCAAAATTTTCGCCCCCTCCCCCACCCTATGATCCACTTCCGCTTCCATGGTTCCATCCGCTGACAGATCCACTCCCAGATATCTAAAACACTTCACTTCCTCCAGTTTTTCTCCATTCAAACTCACCTCCCAATTGACTTGACCCTCACCCCTACTGTACCTAATAACCTTGCTCTTATTCACATTTACTCTTAACTTTCTTCTTCCACACACTTTACCAAACTCAGTCACCAGCTTCTGCAGTTTCTCACATGAATCAGCCACCAGCGCTGTATCATCAGCGAACAACAACTGACTCACTTCCCAAGCTCTCTCATCCCCAACAGACTTTATACTTGCCCCTCTTTCCAAAACTCTTGCATTTACCTCCCTAACAACCCCATCCATAAACAAATTAAACAACCATGGAGACATCACACACCCCTGCCGCAAACCTACATTCACTGAGAACCAATCACTTTCCTCTCTTCCTACACGTACACATGCCTTACATCCTCGATAAAAACTTTTCACTGCTTCTAACAACTTTCCTCCCACACCATATATTCTTAATACCTTCCACAGAGCATCTCTATCAACTCTATCATATGCCTTCTCCAGATCCATAAATGCTACATACAAATCCATTTGCTTTTCTAAGTATTTCTCACATACATTCTTCAAAGCAAACACCTGATCCACACATCCTCTACCACTTCTGAAACCGCACTGCTCTTCCCCAATCTGATGCTCTGTACATGCCTTCACCCTCTCAATCAATACCCTCCCATATAATTTACCAGGAATACTCAACAAACTTATACCTCTGTAATTTGAGCACTCACTCTTATCCCCTTTGCCTTTGTACAATGGCACTATGCACGCATTCCGCCAATCCTCAGGCACCTCACCATGAGTCATACATACATTAAATAACCTTACCAACCAGTCAACAATACAGTCACCCCCTTTTTTAATAAATTCCACTGCAATACCATCCAAACCTGCCGCCTTGCTGGCTTTCATCTTCCGCAAAGCTTTTACTACCTCTTCTCTGTTTACCAAATCATTTTCCCTAACCCTCTCACTTTGCACACCACCTCGACCAAAACACCCTATATCTGCCACTCTGTCATCAGACACATTCAACAAACCTTCAAAATACTCATTCCATCTCCTTCTCACATCACCGCTACTTGTTATCACCTCCCCATTTACGCCCTTCACTGAAGTTCCCATTTGCTCCCTTGTCTTACGCACCCTATTTACCTCCTTCCAGAACATCTTTTTATTCTCCCTAAAATTTACTGATAGTCTCTCACCCCAACTCTCATTTGCCCTTTTTTTCACCTCTTGCACCTTTCTCTTGACCTCCTGTCTCTTTCTTTTATACTTCTCCCACTCAATTGCATTTTTTCCCTGCAAAAATCGTCCAAATGCCTCTCTCTTCTCTTTCACTAATACTCTTACTTCTTCATCCCACCACTCACTACCCTTTCTAAACAGCCCACCTCCCACTCTTCTCATGCCACAAGCATCTTTTGCGCAATCCATCACTGATTCCCTAAATACATCCCATTCCTCCCCCACTCCCCTTACTTCCATTGTTCTCACCTTTTTCCATTCTGTACACAGTCTCTCCTGGTACTTCCCCACACAGGTCTCCTTCCCAAGCTCACTTACTCTCACCACCTTCTTCACCCCAACATTCACTCCTCTTTTCTGAAAACCCATACTAATCTTCACCTTAGCCTCCACAAGATAATGATCAGACATCCCTCCAGTTGCACCTCTCAGCACATTAACATCCAAAAGTCTCTCTTTCGCACGCCTGTCAATTAACACGTAATCCAATAACGCTCTCTGGCCATCTCTCCTACTTACATAAGTATACTTATGTATATCTCGCTTTTTAAACCAGGTATTCCCAATCATCAGTCCTTTTTCAGCACATAAATCTACAAGCTCTTCACCATTTCCATTTACAACACTGAACACCCCATGCATACCAATTATTCCCTCAACTGCCACATTACTCACCTTTGCATTCAAATCACCCATCACTATAACCCGGTCTCGTGCATCAAAACCGCTAACACACTCATTCAGCTGCTCCCAAAACACTTGCCTCTCATGATCTTTCTTCTCATGCCCAGGTGCATATGCACCAGTAATCACCCACCTCTCTCCATCAACTTTCAATTTTACCCATACTAATCGAGAATTTACTTTCTTACATTCTATCACATACTCCCACAACTCCTGTTTCAGGAGTATTGCTACTCCTTCCCTTGCTCTTGTCCTCTCACTAACCCCTGACTTCACTCCCCAGACATTTCCAAACCACTCTTCCCCTTTAAGATATCTTTCAGTAATTTTGTTTCAAATTTTCCATATAAAGATTACTTATTACAAGTGAAAGAGGATTACCCATTGCCAAACCAAATTTTAAGCATAATAATCTCCATTGAACTGAAATACAAAGTCTTTTATACAAAATTTTATCAGTTCAATGAAAACAGACTTTGAAACAGGTAAATGAATATCATCCAAGACATCAACTAAATATTCTAAAAGGTCATCAACTGGAACTTTTGTGAAAAGTGAGAAAACTTCAAAGCTAACAAGTTCAAAATCAAAATTAACATTGATATTGTTAAGCTTGATCACTAAAGCTACATTGTTCATATTAGAATTTGATATCTTACCCACTAAAGGGCTTAATAAAGAAACTAACCATTTTGACAATTTATATGTGATGGAGCCTACTGAACTCACTATAGGTCTTGCTGGAAAATTCTGTTTATGTGTTTTGATAAGTCCATACATATATGGCAATGAAGGGGACAAAGATGACAAAACTTTTGATAAGAGAACCATTACCTTTCAACAACAACAACTTTCTTTATTAAAATGGGAATTAACTGCTTCTAAGGGATTTTTACAGAGTTTGGAATATGTTGAGTCATCATTTAAAAGATCATTCATTTTAGATAAATAGTTACTTTTGTCTAAAATCACAACAGTGTTAGCCTTATCTGCTTTAATAATATGTATATTCTTGTCTTTTTTTAAGGTGTTAATAGCTCTTATGAATCTTTTAGGGCAATTGGGTTCCACTGGTTTTGACAAACTGGCATACACTAAAGCCTTACAGATATTCAACTAATGATGAAATTAATATCTGTAGAAGTATGTGTATGTGTGTAAACACGTAATTACCTATTTATAATTCCCATTCTCTGCTACAAGGGGAGGGAGTTTTAACACTTGTGGGGCCCATCTACTGAACATTTTCTACTATCATATGATTAAACATGTGAATGCTGTTGGCATTAAACATTCCCAATATATCCAATAAGGGTCATATAAATGAAGTTGAGAGATTACTTAATGAATGTGCAGTATAACCTAAAAAGTGAGGGTGTGATCTATGGTTAGGGAATGACAGTATTGGGATGCAGGTATACTTAAGTAGTAAATTGTATGTTGGGACAAGTCTTTATTTCAAACACAAGCCGATTCTAAAATCAGGAGGGTTTCTACTTGAAATTGTGATTCAATTTATTTCATACCTATCAGTATTCTGTCTTAAATCTAACTGCTTCTCCCACCTCACTGAGCTAGAATCAAGAACAAACAAAGGAACAATGGCTCCATTTGCAAACATCCATTTTCTAGCTGTCATGTCTGATGTATCAAAACTCCTCAGACCAATCCTTAGTTCACCTCGACCACTTCAAATGCCCTAGTTCAGCCCACAGATGGCATGCTGCACCCCAATATACCAATATATCCAATTCACTGTATCCCACACAATCCTTCCACCCTTCTGAATGTTCAAGCCCCCTTCACTACATCCTTCCATCTCCTAGCTTCCCCCTCCCCTTCCTCCATCCAATTCTGACTTGTGGATCCTCTTATTCTATCTTTCTTTGCTTATTCTTTCCATATTTCCAAACCAGTTCAGCACACCCTGATCATCACTCTAAGTGAGACTGTGTTCAGTCCCACATCTCTTTCTTATAGTCATTCTTGACACAATCAACCCATCTCACACAACACAGTTCTTATACTTCATTAACAAGACCATCCTCTTCCTTGCCTTTTCAGGAAAGGCCCAGGGTTCACAACCATGCAACACTGTTGGAAATATAATGCTATAAAACATATCCACCTTCAACCTGACAAACACTGACCTCCCCTTTCCCATACTCCTTAATGCTTCCAGGACCTTGGCACCCTCTCCCAGCCCATAACTCGCTTCATTTCTCATGGTTTCATCCACTGCTATGACCACTCTTAAGGTACCTAAATCACTCCACTCCCTCTTGGTCTTTTCCAATCATGCTTAAGCTCAAACCATCCTCTCTCATCCTCAGACTAACCCTTATTATCTCACATTCATTTACATTTACTCTCAAAAACTCTTCCAAAGGTCATCAGCTTTTGAAGTTTCTCTGAAGTCTACCACCAAAGCTTTAAACCTTCAAAACATCTTTCCTTATATCCTTGAACCTCCTCCTTGGATCTCCCCTTTTCATAGTTCCCTCCACTTCATGCATCCTTTCCTCACTCATCCTCTCCACACATCCAAACCGCTCAGCACAGCCTCTTTAGCTCTCTCATGCATACTCCTCATACAACTACACTTCTCTCTTACCCTATCATTTCTTCATCAAACCTCACAACACATAGTGTCCACAAACATTTCAGTTCCATTACATCCACCCTTTTCATGTCTCCATGCAGGTGATATGAGAATAAAATTCTGATTGACCTATTTCCATGGAGAGAGGAGTAAGTAATGATACAATATCACAAATTCAAGAAGTTCTTTCATCTTTAACAACTTGTTTATAAAACCTGAGGCACCTAAGACATCTTCAACATTTCTGAGCAATTCTTTTTAAATAACTGCCTTTTCTGCACTTCATGACAAAACTTCTCATATGTACACACCCAGTCTATTGATGTCATGAGAATGAAAATAATATACTGTGAGTTAGAATGAAAATTAAAGAAATTAAGTAATAATTCATTCCAACTGTCAAATTAAGATTTCTTTAATGTGGATGAAACCTTTAAACAGATGCATCAAAAAATGGATATGATGTGTGAGAATGCAACCTTCCATAATCTCTGATCTTCTGCATTGCAAAAAATATCAAAGTTCTGTCTTCAACATTAATCATGACACATTTCTGTAAGATAAACAATGTTTGTATCACCATCAAGGCTTCTTCCTCTCCACAGCCATGAGGCCAACTATGTATTATACTTTGTTGGTTCTTACGTGTTAGTGAGCCAGCTACACACTGACTCAGGATACTACTACATCAAAACGATTTTCTCCTTAACAGTCAAGCATATCAAAAGCTACAGCATTTACAGCATAAGGATGTATCCATATCTTGAGTGATAACAAACATTCCGCACCTTAAGCAAAGCCCAATGAGCACCTGAGAGAACGCTGTCTCAGTGGGGCCAGTTGAAACACTTGTTTGATCTGCAACAGAGGAAGTAGCCATGAGGATCCTCCAACCTTCTCAAGCAACACACCCACATGAGAACTAACATTGCATATTTATACAATAATATATGTACTTGATAGCATGTAATTTACAATACCTGACCTTTTTATAATTAATTATTTCATGGTAATTAGTGAAAAAATCCTCATTCAGACGTTATTTGATAAAAATATAATTATCTAGACATTAACTGATAATTGATGTCAACAAAATTTTCGGAAAAATTATAAAAAATTTATAAACAATAAAGCTATCTAATTTGGATAGCTTTATTGATGATAGAATTCGTTAATAAATCACCTATTTATGCCTACAATAAGTTTGTGGTACGTTCGTTGTCTGTCTGGCATGTTTACATATATGACGTCATAGCTGTGTCTTTGTTTATACCAATCAGCTGATTTGTGTTTTAGAAAGATTGGTCGTAAGTGATTACTTGCGATATATATATATATATATATATATATATATATATATATATATATATATATATATATATATATATATATATATTTTTTTTTTTTTTTTTTTTGTCTGTTTTCTTGGCACTACCTTGCTGAAGTGGGGGGTAGTGATATTGTTTCCTGTGGGGTGGGGTAGCGCCAGGAATGGATGAAAGCAAGCAAGTATGAATGTGTACTTGTGTGTATATGTATAAGTCTTTGTATGTGTATTTATAGGCATTTATGTGCATACATGTGTATATGAGTGGATGGGCCATTCTTTGTCTGTTTCCTGGCGCTACCTTGCTGATGCAGGAAACATCGATTGGGTATAATAATAATGCTATCTCGTTAATGCAGGAAATGGCAAGTATGTATGACAGCTAGAGACTTAGTGTGAACAGATATGGCATTTTGTCTTTTCCCAGCGCTACCTCACGGGGGGAGGGGGGATGCTATTTCATGTGTGGCGGGGTGGCGACAGGAATGAATAAAGGCAGCAAGTATGAATTATGTACGTGTATATATGTATATGTCTGTGTATGTGTATATATGTATACGTTAAAATGTATAGGTATGTATATGTGCATGTGTGGACGTGTATGTATATACATGTGTATGTGGGTGGGTTGGGCCATTCTTTCGTCTGTTTCCTTGAGCTACCTCGCTAACGCGGGAGACAGCAACTAAGTATAATGAAAATTAAAATATATATATATATATATATATATATATATATATATATATATATATATATATATATCCCTGGGGATAGGGGAGATAGAATACTTCCCACGTATTCCCTGCGTGTCGTAGAAGGCGACTAAAAGGGGAGGGAGCGGGAGGCTGGAAATCCTCCCCTCTCTTTTTTTTTTCCAAAAGAAGAAACAGTGAAGGGGGCCAGGTGAGGATATTCCCTCAAAGGCCCAGTCCTCATCCTCTGTTCTTAACGCTACCTCACTAATGTGGGAAATGGCGATTAGTATAAAAAAAGAAAAAAAAATATATATATATATATATATATATATATATATATATATATATATATATATATATATTATCCCTGGGGATAGGGGATTAAGAATACTTCCCACGTATTCACTGCGTGTCATAGAAGGCGACTAAAAGGGGAGGGAGCGGGGGGCTGGAAACCCTCCCCTCTCTTTTTTTTTTTTTAATTTTTCCAAAAGAAGGAACAGAGGGGGCCAGGTGAGGATATTCCAGGAAAGGCCCAGTCCTCTGTTCTTAAAGCTACCTCGCTAACGCGGGAAATGGCGAATAGTTTGGGGAGTAAAGTCAGGGGTTAGTGAGAGGACAAGAGCAAGGGAAGGAGTAGCAATACTCCTGAAACAGGAGTTGTGGGAGTATGTGATAGAGTGTAAGAAAGTAAATTCTCGATTAATATGGGTAAAACTGAAAGTTGATGGAGAGAGGTGGGTGATTATTGGTGCATATGCACCTGGGCATGAGAAGAAAGATCAAGAGAGGCAAGTGTTTTGGGAGCAGCTGAATGAGTGTGTTAGTGGTTTTGATGCACGAGACCGGGTCATAGTGATGGGTGATTTGAATGCAAAGGTGAGTAATGTGGCAGTTGAGGGAATAATTGGTATACATGGGGTGTTCAGTGTTGTAAATGGAAATGGTGAAGAGCTTGTAGATTTATGTGCTGAAAAAGGACTGATGATTGGGAATACCTGGTTTAAAAAGCGAGATATACATAAGTATACTTATGTAAGTAGGAGAGATGGCCAGAGAGCGTTATTGGATTACGTGTTAATTGACAGGCGTGCGAAAGAGAGACTTTTGGATGTTAATGTGCTGAGAGGTGCAACTGGAGGGATGTCTGATCATTATCTTGTGGATGCTAAGGTGAAGATTTGTATGGGTTTTCAGAAAAGAGGAGTGAATGTTGGGGTGAAGAGGGTGGTGAGAGTAAGTGAGCTTGAGAAGGAGACCTGTGTGAGGAAGTACCAGGAGAGACTGAGTACAGAATGGAAAAAGGTGAGAACAATGGAAGTAAGGGGAGTGGGGGAGGAATGGGATGTATTTAGGGAATCAGTGATGGATTGCGCAAAAGATGCTTGTGGCATGAGAAGAGTGGGAGGTGGGTTGATTAGAAAGGGTAGTGAGTGGTGGGATGAAGAAGTAAGAGTATTAGTGAAAGAGAAGAGAGAGGCATTTGGACAATTTTTGCAGGGAAAAAATGCAATTGAGTGGGAGATGTATAAAAGAAAGAGACAGGAGGTCAAGAGAAAGGTGCAAGAGGTGAAAAAAAGGGCAAATGAGAGTTGGGGTGAGAGAGTATCATTAAATTTTAGGGAGAATAAAAAGGTGTTCTGGAAGGAGGTAAATAAAGTGCGTAAGACAAGGGAGCAAATGGGAACTTCGGTGAAGGGCGCAAGTGGGGAGGTGATAACAAGTAGTGGTGATGTGAGAAGGAGATGGAGTGAGTATTTTGAAGGTTTGTTGAATGTGTTTGATGATAGAGTGGCAGATATAGGGTGTTTTGGTCGAGGTGGTGTGCAAAGTGAGAGGGTTAGGGAAAATGATTTGGTAAACAGAGAAGAGGTAGTGAAAGCTTTGCGGAAGATGAAAGCCGGCAAGGCAGCAGGTTTGGATGGTATTGCAGTGGAATTTATTAAAAAAGGGGGTGACTGTATTGTTGACTGGTTGGTAAGGTTATTTAATGTATGTATGACTCATGGTGAGGTGCCTGAGGATTGGCGGAATGCGTGCATAGTGCCATTGTACAAAGGCAAAGGGGATAAGAGTGAGTGCTCAAATTACAGAGGTATAAGTTTGTTGAGTATTCCTGGTAAATTATATGGGAGAGTGTTGATTGAGAGGGTGAAGGCATGTACAGAGCATCAGATTGGGGAAGAGCAGTGTGGTTTCAGAAGTGGTAGAGGATGTGTGGATCAGGTGTTTGCTTTGAAGAATGTATGTGAGAAATACTTAGAAAAGCAAATGGATTTGTATGTAGCATTTATGGATCTGGAGAAGGCATACGATAGAGTTGATAGAGATGCTCTGTGGAAGGTATTAAGAATATATGGTGTGGGAGGAAAGTTGTTAGAAGCAGTGAAAAGTTTTTATCGAGGATGTAAGGCATGTGTACGTGTAGGAAGAGAGGAAAGTGATTGGTTCTCAGTGAATGTAGGTTTGCGGCAGGGGTGTGTGATGTCTCCATGGTTGTTTAATTTGTTTATGGATGGGGTTGTTAGGGAGGTGAATGCAAGAGTTTTGGAAAGAGGGGCAAGTATGAAGTCTGTTGGGGATGAGAGAGCTTGGGAAGTGAGTCAGTTGTTGTTCGCTGATGATACAGCGCTGGTGGCTGATTCATGTGAGAAACTGCAGAAGCTGGTGACTGAGTTTGGAAAAGTGTGTGGAAGAAGAAAGTTAAGAGTAAATGTGAATAAGAGCAAGGTTATTAGGTACAGTAGGGTTGAGGGTCAAGTCAATTGGGAGGTGAGTTTGAATGGAGAAAAACTGGAGGAAGTGAAGTGTTTTAGATATCTGGGAGTGGATCTGGCAGCGGATGGAACCATGGAAGCGGAAGTGGATCATAGGGTGGGGGAGGGGGCGAAAATCCTGGGGGCCTTGAAGAATGTGTGGAAGTCGAGAACATTATCTCGGAAAGCAAAAATGGGTATGTTTGAAGGAATAGTGGTTCCAACAATGTTGTATGGTTGCGAGGCGTGGGCTATGGATAGAGTTGTGCACAGGAGGATGGATGTGCTGGAAATGAGATGTTTGAGGACAATGTGTGGTGTGAGGTGGTTTGATCGAGTGAGTAACGTAAGGGTAAGAGAGATGTGTGGAAATAAAAAGAGCGTGGTTGAGAGAGCAGAAGAGGGTGTTTTGAAGTGGTTTGGGCACATGGAGAGGATGAGTGAGGAAAGATTGACCAAGAGGATATATGTGTCGGAGGTGGAGGGAACAAGGAGAAGAGGGAGACCAAATTGGAGGTGGAAAGATGGAGTGAAAAAGATTTTGTGTGATCGGGGCCTGAACATGCAGGAGGGTGAAAGGAGGGCAAGGAATAGAGTGAATTGGAGCGATGTGGTATACCGGGGTTGACGTGCTGTCAGTGGATTGAAGCAGGGCATGTGAAGCGTCTGGGGTAAACCATGGAAAGCTGTGTAGGTATGTATATTTGCGTGTGTGGACGTATGTATATACATGTGTATGGGGGGGGGGGTTGGGCCATTTCTTTCGTCTGTTTCCTTGCGCTGCCTCGCAAACGCGGGAGACAGCGACAAAGTATAAAAAAAAAAGATATATATATGAAGTCTGTTGGGGATGAGAGAGCTTGGGAAGTGAGTCAATTGTTGTTCGCTGATGATACAGCGCTGGTGGCTGATTCATGTGAGAAACTGCAGAAGCTGGTGACTGAGTTTGGTAAAGTGTGTGGAAGAAGAAAGTTGAGAGTAAATGTGAATAAGAGCAAGGTTATTAGGTACAGTAGGGGTGAGGGTCAAGTCAATTGGGAGGTGAGTTTGAATGGAGAAAAACTGGAGGAAGTGAAGTGTTTTAGATATCTGGGAGTGGATCTGTCAGCGGATGGAACCATGGAAGCGGAAGTGGATCATAGGGTGGGGGAGGGGGCGAAAATTTTGGGAGCCTTGAAAAATGTGTGGAAGTCGAGAACATTATCTCGGAAAGCAAAAATGGGTATGTTTGAGGGAATAGTGGTTCCAACAATGCTGTATGGTTGCGAGGCGTGGGCTATGGATAGAGATGTGCGCAGGAGGATGGATGTGCTGGAAATGAGATGTTTGAGGACAATGTGTGGTGTGAGGTGGTTTGATCGAGTAAGTAACGTAAGGGTAAGAGAGATGTGTGGAAATAAAAAGAGCGTGGTCGAGAGAGCAGAAGAGGGTGTTTTGAAATGGTTTGGGCACATGGAGAGAATGAGTGAGGAGAGATTGACCAAGAGGATATATGTGTCGGAGGTGGAGGGAACAAGGAGAAGAGGGAGACCAAATTGGAGGTGGAAAGATGGAGTGAAAAAGATTTTGTGTGATCGGGGCCTGAACATGCAGGAGGGTGAAAGGAGGGCAAGAAATAGAGTGAATTGGAGTCATGTGGTATACAGGGGTTGACGTGCTGTCAGTGGATTGAAGCAAGGCATGTGAAGCGTCTGGGGTAAACCATGGAAAGCTGTGTAGGTATGTATATTTGCGTGTCTGGACGTGTGTATGTACATGTGTATGGGGGGGGGGGGTTGGGCCATTTCTTTCGTCTGTTTCCTTGCGCTACCTCGCAAACGCGGGAGACAGCGACAAAGTATAAAAAAAAAAAAAAAAAAAAAAAAAAAAAAATATATATATATATATATATATATATATATATATATATATATATATATATTTTTTTTTTTTTTTTTTTTTTTTTTTTGTTGAATGTGTCTGATGACAGAGTGGCAGATATAGGGTGTTTTGGTCGAGGTGGTGTGCAAAGTGAGAGGGTTAGGGAAAATGATTTGGTAAACAGAGAAGAGGTAGTAAAAGCTTTGCGGAAGATGAAAGCCGGCAAGGCAGCAGGTTTGGATGGTATTGCAGTGGAATTTATTAAAAAAGGGGGTGACTGTATTGTTGACTGGTTGGTAAGGTTATTTAATGTATGTATGACTCATGGTGAGGTGCCTGAGGATTGGCGGAATGCGTGCATAGTGCCATTGTACAAAGGCAAAGGGGATAAGAGTGAGTGCTCAAATTACAGAGGTATAAGTTTGTTGAGTATTCCTGGTAAATTATATGGGAGGGTATTGATTGAGAGGGTGAAGGCATGTACAGAGCATCAGATTGGGGAAGAGCAGTGCGGTTTCAGAAGTGGTAGAGGATGTGTGGATCAGGTGTTTGCTTTGAAGAATGTATGTGAGAAATACTTAGAAAAGCAAATGGATTTGTATGTAGCATTTATGGATCTGGAGAAGGCATATGATAGAGTTGATAGAGATGCTCTGTGGAAGGTATTAAGAATATATGGTGTGGGAGGCAAGTTGTTAGAAGCAGTGAAAAGTTTTTATCGAGGATGTAAGGCATGTGTACGTGTAGGAAGAGAGGAAAGTGATTGGTTCTCAGTGAATGTAGGTTTGCGGCAGGGGTGTGTGATGTCTCCATGGTTGTTTAATTTGTTTATGGATGGGGTTGTTAGGGAGGTAAATGCAAGAGTCCTGGAAAGAGGGGCAAGTATGAAGTCTGTTGGGGATGAGAGAGCTTGGGAAGTGAGTCAGTTGTTGTTCGCTGATGATACAGCGCTGGTGGCTGATTCATGTGAGAAACTGCAGAAGCTGGTGACTGAGTTTGGTAAAGTGTGTGGAAGAAGAAAGTTAAGAGTAAATGTGAATAAGAGCAAGGTTATTAGGTACAGTAGGGTTGAGGGTCAAGTCAATTGGGAGGTGAGTTTGAATGGAGAAAAACTGGAGGAAGTGAAGTGTTTTAGATATCTGGGAGTGGATCTGTCAGCAGATGGAACCATGGAAGCGGAAGTGGATCATAGGGTGGGGGAGGGGGCGAAAATTTTGGGAGCCTTGAAAAATGTGTGGAAGTCGAGAACATTATCTCGGAAAGCAAAAATGGGTATGTTTGAAGGAATAGTGGTTCCAACAATGTTGTATGGTTGCGAGGCGTGGGCTATGGATAGAGTTGTGCGCAGGAGGATATATATATATATATATATATATATATATATATATATATATATATATATATATATATATATATATATATATGTTGCTTGTGTTGAAACCTGGAGTTTGAATCAAATGCCGTAAATGATGGGCCTAGTTTTGAAATTCCATGATACGGTGTGTGAACGAAGTAAGAATAATGTTTTCCTTCTTTCAATGGTATGTTAGAATTCAGAAGTCACATAAGATACACAGAAGGATATGTTTTATCAGGTGTTGACCTGATCCAGTGCTGTCTTACATATCTTATTAGTCATTCTCTCCGTATCCTTACTTCAACATGCTCTTCTTACTATCACACATCTCTCTTATATTGTCCTTTCTGACTTGGGTAAACCTCCTAATACTGTCTTGGGGAATTTCATATAAACACATCTACCCATAATCATTCTTCTACATGCAAGGTCCAGCTCATTTATATATTATATATTACAGTGGTCAACAACATTTGAACTGGTTTATTCCTCAGGTTTATCTACACGCAAGAGAGCCATAACCAACAAACTGTTTGATACAAGGATGGCTGATGGCAAGAGAAGGTCACAGGATGGCTGATGGCAAGAGAAGGTCACAGGATGGCTGATGGCAAGAGAAGGTCACAGGATGGCTGATGGCAAGAGAAGGTCACAGGATGTCTGATGGCAAGAGAAGGTCACAGGATGGCTGATGGCAAGAGAAGGTCACAGGATGGCTGATGGCAAGAGAAGGTCACAGGATGGCTGATGGCAAGAGAAGGTCACAGGATGGCTGATGGCAAGAGAAGGTCACAGGATGGCTGATGACAAGAGAAGGTCACAGGATGGCTGATGGCAAGAGAAGGTCACAGGATGGCTGATGGCAAGAGAAGGTTACAGGATGTCTGATGGCAAGAGAAGGTCACAGGATGGCTGATGGCAAGAGAAGGTCACAGGATGTCTGATGGCAAGAGAAGGTCACAGGATGGCTGATGGCAAGAGAAGGTCACAGGATGGCTGATGGCAAGAGAAGGTCACAGGATGGCTGATGGCAAGAGAAGGTCACAGGATGGCTGATGGCAAGAGAAGGTCACAGGATGGCTGATGGCAAGAGAAGGTCACAGGATGGCTGATGGCAAGAGAAGGTCACAGGATGGCTGATGGCAAGAGAAGGTCACAGGATGGCTGATGGCAAGAGAAGGTCACCAATGTTTATTCCTCCAACAGAAGGGTATGGAAATAAGTCAGTATAAGTAAACTTCATTCACCTGGATAACCAGAAACCTTTGTAGTTGATTACATGAGTGTGGCTTTTCCACATTTCAGCTGGTTTGTCCAGACAAACACCTTATGTACACAGTTTCCCATTCTGTCCTTCCACCATGCCTTCAGCTTTCATTCTGATATTTCTTACACACACACACACACACACACGTTGTGTTAGTATTGCTTGCTTCTCTTATTTCTATACTTCCTTAACACTCATATCCCACTTTACTGACCTCTACCATACATCCTTTTCTAATTTCCTCATTTGATATGCTGTTTATTCTGCTAATCCCACATACCTTCAAACATTCTGTTTCACCTTCTTGCATTTTTTATTGCATTCTGCACTTAAAGTATATTGCCTTTATAAGAAATCCTTTTGAAATTTTAAAGGAATTTTATTTTGTTTAGTTATATACTGGAAGAAGCCCATGATTTTGCCCATGACCATGCTTTAGGTGGTCTGAACTTGAAGTAATGGATATTTGCTAATTCTGGTGAGCAAATCAGTAAGTTCCTGGTCAGTTTCCGAAAAATACTGAAATGAAAATATAAAAGATAGTTCAGTTGTTGATCTTAGTTAACCTTGAAAGCACAACTGTAGGTGATGTTAACACTTGTTGGTTCTCTTGGATGTTCATTTGATACTCAGTTTTTGTAACCATATTTTCAGGTAGATGTAGTTATACCATAATCATATTTCATGATAGTCCACATACCTGACAGTCTAGCTATCTATCTATATCTCTGATGCCTGCTCCCTGAGAAGATTAACCTAGAACTATGGACTTTTTTAGAAGTATGCCAGATATACACGACAGCACCATTGGTGATGGTCAGTTGTATTTTCTAGCATCCCAGAAAGCTTTGCAGAAATTGAATTCTTTCCAGTTTTCTGCCTATATTATTTTCCACTTCTGCCTTTCCCTGTCTTTTTGCCTTCTTCCCAGAGGAACCAAGTATGTGTTATGAGTTTTCATGTGCACCAAATCAAGGATAAAACTTTTGGATGCTTCAGCTCCTTTGCACTTAGCCTCCCACTAGGCTCACTCCAGACTTTGCTGAGCTGCCCTCTTACTCATCCAAGCAGTGCGGGGAGTCGAATCCTCTCTCCCTTCTGCACCACCATTGCATGTACCCTTTATCCTGAGTGTTTACTTTTGAGTCCTTTCAGTGCATTAGGCAAGAAGCTATGAATTCACATACTTAATGACCAAATCGCTAACATTCTTTCATCTGCCATCCAAAGATAGTGTATGGATGATACCTATGAGGTTGTTTTTGAGCAGCCAAACTACCAAAGTAAATAGCCAGCTTCCATGCTTCTACAGTGTGGGATTCTGCCATAGGTCGTGGGTGATGCAAGAATGTTCCTTTCCTCTGAGATAGCAGCCATCATAGCCTGTTAGTGACAGATATTTGTGACAGGAACTGTGCTAGTGACAGATCCCTTGATGCTCTGAAGACCATAAGGTTTCAGGAAGGCAAAAGACAGAAGTCCTCTCATTTTAAGGTGCCATGTGATGCTACATTTGTTCCTTTTATCCCCAGGAAGGACAACAGTAAGATCATATTCTAGTTCCTCCATCCGTAGGAAGGACAATGTTAAACTTGGTTAACCACCAAGTAGTACAAACTGTGCCTAGTTTAAAGTGGTGAGATGCATTTATTCATGCCATACCCCATAGACTGACAATCTTGTCTCCAGTCTTTTGCTCTCTGACATCCCTCATCTGTCTCCAAATGCTGTTACCATCAAAGCCTTAAAAAAGCTGAAGCTAGGGAGTTTGCCTTTCTATCCCTCAGTTTAGACCACTTTGTTTTGTGGAAATGAAAGCTCTGAATACCTTGTTAATTTGGCCTCTTTTGGTGTTGAGGGACCTACCAGGTGTTTTTTAAAGCTTGTAGGTTCTCTAAGAATGGACAGACCCTAAACTGTGTTAGATTTGTGTGGAATGGGGGGAAGCTAAGTCGACCCAAGTACCATCTTAAATATGGTAGTCCTGCCCCTGTGCTTGATGTGTGAGTAGGTCCATAGCATAGTCTCCTGTTTTCACTGCTGGAATACAGATTCTGTCTTCTGGTTTTATTTAAGAAAGATGGTTTATGGCTAGTGTACACAATCTTATCAACATACTCCATGAAACTAAAGGCAGCTGTATCTTGTCAGACTATGGTAGATAGCAATGATAATTCTGAGGATGCTATGCCCTTGAAATTATTTTGAAAAGATTTCTGTGACTGTAGATATCTCTGCCCTTTGTGAATCATGTCCCTCCCTAACAGAGCATTCTGTTAAACTTGACCTCATTTAGTGAATCTTTGGGCATGTATTGAAACAGCCTTCAGCTTCATTTAGAGAGACTAATGCAGTCTCTGTTATCTCAGCAAAAATGCTAACGACAAGCTCTGGCAGTCCTCCCCATGTGTAACTCCTTTTTTTCCTCTTAAGGCTGTTCAGAAAATTCTGAGATTTAGCTTTTCAAAACCAGCAGTAAGAGGAAATCCTTTTATAAACCATCTCTTAGAAGGAAATTGCAGGGAGGAGATTGTGAGTGGGGGCTCTCTTACTAATTATCGTAAAAGGAATAGTTCTAGAGGGTTTCTCTGTTCCTTCCATACTTGTCTAGGAAAACCATTAGTGTACCCGAGTCCAAGTATGCTAAAGGCAAAGGTTCATTTCAAGGCCAAGATAGGTGTGTTTCATGCAAGTTTCCTCCAAAATACATTGTCTGGGAAAAAAAATAGTTGACAACAAAAAACTTCTTGGTCTCCTTCACCATCCACAAAAATAATGGTACATTGACATTTTAGTACTTTGTCATGTCTCATTTGGCTTTAATTACTATCTGCAGATATGTGATGTGTGTATGGAATTGGTAAGGTTCCTGAAGTATTCTATTACCATGTTTTGGGTCTCCTAAATGAAGTGAGGCATTGAAGAGTTGTTGCCGGAAGCAAGGTTGACTTTCATCTGGTTTCAGCAGTTCTCATTTGTGTTAAGGTCTAGGGAGTTCCCAGGCCACTCCAGCAGTTGAATATTTTTCCCTGGTAATCAATGTATCACTTTTCTAACCTTATGGCAGGGGGCAGTACCTGCATAAAGTGATCATGCCCATGAAGCTTATAAAAGGGAAGGAGATGGTCCTCTAGCACCGTAGTGCACTTCTATCTATTGATTGTAGTGTTCTTAAGGTAAGAAATTCAACCCACCCCTGCCCATTGCACTACCAAAGCAACTCCAAATTATCTCGCAATCTTAGTGTTTCACTTGTTTTCATTGCGAAACAGTATTCATACCAGTTGTCATCCTTTGGCTTGTGTATTCTCCCTTGTCATACTCTAGTCCTTGTATTTGTTAGCAAATGCAAGTTGTTTGCAATTCATTTAATTTGTTTGTAGGAGTTTGGCACCTGACTTGCTGGAGGTAATGTGAAGGTCCTTTTGCAGACAATATTGAATGATTCTTTGAGAAATAATTTCCTAAAAATTTAGTTGGTTTCTCTTGAGTTTGGCAACAGAAATGTGGGTTTGCTTCATTACTTCTCATCTTAAGAGATTATCTTTAGATCTGGAAGTCTTCATAAGGTGACCAGAGATGGGTTATGGTAGTGGAATGACTTGGTCAGGGAGGCCAGTGAACGTAGAAATCCCAGTTTGTTTTTTTTCTTCTTTTTTCCATACTATTCGCCATTTCCTGCATTAGTGAGGTAGCATTAAGAACATAGAACTGAGCTTTTGAGGGATATCCTCACTTGGCCCCTTCTCTGTTCCTTCTTTTGGAAAATTAAAAACGAGAGGGGAGGATTTCCAGCCCCCCACTCCCTCCCCTTTTAGTTGCTTTCTATGACACGCAAGGAATATGTGGGAAGTATTGTTTCATCCCTATCCACAGGGATAAGAAATCCCAGGTATACCCACATTTTCTTGTTTCCTGGTGAGAATTCAGGCTTTCTCCTACTTAGTAAGGTAAGGGCCATCTTTGAAGCACACATGGAGTTATTACAGCACCCATCAGCAAAAGTCCCCAGATGAGTAAGGAAAGAACATAATTCCGTAAAGATACTCTTAGGCATACTTAGGGAGGTTACTGGTGCTCTCTCCATAAAAATCATGTCTCAGCAACCAGATGTACAATGATTTCACCCTGAGATTGTCATATGCTTGTACATACTTGCAATAAACCTTAAACGTGTATCGCCTTTGTAAACATATGGGGTGGACATGTGTTTTTTGCAGACATTGTCGCTCATTGCCGTTTGGGGGCACATTCCAAGACATTTGAAAGCTCGATGTCTGGATGTATCTAAAGTTGAGATATAAAGATTCAGGGTGGAGTAAGGTATCTTAACCATCCCTTTCAAGAAAGATATTAGGATAGCCCCAACCTTATGATTTCAGGATTGCACATAGAGATGATTGGCAACGATATTATAGGGCTTGCAGTGAGACCATTCTTATTAATACTGTATCTTTTTTATTATTATTATTTTATTATTTTGCTTTGTCGCTGTCTCCCGCGTTAGCGAGGTAGTGCAAGGAAACAGATGAAAGAATGCCCCAACCCACCCACATACACATGTATATGCATATATGTCCTCACACGCAATTATACATACCTATACATCTTAACGTATACATATATATGCACACACAGACATATACATATATACACATGTACATAATTCATACTGTCTGCCTTTATTCATTCTCATCGCCACCTCGCCACACATGTAATAATAACCCCCTCCCCCCTCATGTGTGTGAGGTAGTGCTAGGAAAAGACAACAAAGGCCCCATTCATTCACACTCAGTCTCTAGCTGTCATGTAATAATGCACCAAAACCACAGCTCCCTTTCCACATCCAGGCCCCACACAACTTTCCATGGTTTACCCCAGACGATTCACATGCCCTGGTTCAGTCCATTCAGTTGACAGCATGTCGACCCCGGTATACCACATCGTTCCAATTCACTCCATTCCTTGCACGCCTTTCACCCTCCTGCATGTTCAGGCCCTGATCACTCAAAGTCTTTTTCACTTCATCTTTCCACCTCCAATTTGGTCTCCCACTTCTCCTCGTTCCCTCCACCTCTGACACATATATCCTCTTTGTCAATCTTTCCTCACTCAGTCTCTCCATGTGACCAAACCATTTCAAAACACCCTCTTCTGCTCTCTCAACCACACTCTTTTTATTTCCACACATCTCTCTTACTCTATTATTACTTTCTTGATCAAACCACCTCACACCACATATTGTCCTCAAACATCTCATTTCCAGCACATCCACCCTCCTGTGCACAACTCTATCCATAGCCCACACCTCGCAACCATACAAAATTGTTGGAACCACTATTCCTTCAAACATACCCATTTTGGCTTTCTGAGATAATGCTCTCGACTTCCACACACTCTTCAACGCTCCCAGAATTTTCGCCCCCTCCCCCACCCTATGATTCATATGGCTTCCATGGTTCCATCCGCTGCCAAATCCACTCCCAGATATCTAAAACACTTCACTTCCTCCAGTTTTTCTCCATTCAAACTTACCTCCCAATTAACTTGACCCTCAACCCTACTGAACCTCATAACCTTGCTCTTATTCACATTTACTTTCAACTTTCTTCTCTCACACACTTTACCAAACTCAGTCACCAGCTTCTGCAGTTTCTCATGAATCAGCCACCAGCGCTGTATCATCAACGAACAACAACTGACTCACTTCCCACGCTCTCTCATCCACAACAGACTGCATACTTGCCCCTCTTTCCAAAACTCTTGCATTCACCTCCCTAACACCCCCTTCCATAAACAAATTAAACAACCATGGAGACATCACACACCCATGCTGCAAACCTACATTCACTGAGAACCAATCACTTTCCTCTCTTCCTACACGTATACATGCCTTACATCCTTGATAAATACTTTTCACTGCTTCTAACAACTTGCCTCCCACACCATATATTCTTAATACCTTCCACAGAGCATCTCTATCAACTCTATCATATGCCTTCTCCAGATCCATAAAGGCTACATACAAATCCATTTGCTTTCCTAAGTATTTCTCACATACATTCTTCAAAGCAAACACCTGATCCACACATCCTCTACCACTTCTGAAACCACACCGCTCTTCCCCAATCTGATGCTCTGTACATGACTTCACCCTCACAATCAATACCCTCCCATATAATTTCCCAGCAATACTAAACAAACTTATACCTCTGTAATTTGAGCACTCACCTTTGTCCCCTTTGCCTTTGTACGATGGCACTATGCAGGCATTCCACCAATCCTCAGGCACCTCACCATGAATCATACATCCATTAAATAACCTTACCAACCAGTCAACAATAAAGTCACCCCCTTTTTTAATAAATTCCACAGCAATACCATCCAACCCTGCTGCCTTGCCGGCTTTCATCTTCCGCAAAGCTTTTACTACCTCTTCTCTGTTTACCAAATCATTTTCCCTAACCCTCTCACTTTGCACACCAATTCGACCAAAACACCCTATATCTGCCACTCTATCATCAAACACATTCAACAAACCCTCAAAATACTCACTCCATCTCCTTCTCACATCACCACTACTTGTTATCATCTCCCCATTAGCCCCCTTCACTGAGGTTCCCATTTATTCCCTTGTCTTACGCACTTTATTTACCTCCTTCCAAAGCATCTTTTTATTCTCTCTAAAATTTAATGATACTCTCTCACCCCAACTCTCATTTGCCCTCTTTTTCATGTCTTGCACCTTTCTCTTGACCTCCTGTCTCTTTCTTTTATACATCTCCCACTCATTTGCATTATTTCCCTGCAAAAATCGTCCAAATGCCTCTCTCTTCTCTTTCACAAATAATCTTACTTCTTCATCCCACCATTCACTACCCTTTCTAATATGCCCACCTCCCTCGTTTCTCATGCCACAAGCATCTTTTGCGCAAGCCATCACTGCTTCCCTGAATACATCCCATTCCTCCCCCACTCCCCTTACCTCCTTTGTTCTCACCTTTTTCCATTCTGTACTCAGTCTCTCCTGGTACTTCCTCACACAAGTCTCCTTCCTAAGCTCACTTACTCTCACCACTCTCTTCACCCCAACATTCTCCCTTCTTTTCTGAAAACCTCTACAAATTTTCACCTTCGCCTCCACAAGATAATGATCAGACATCCCTCCAGTTGCACCTCTCAGCACATTAACATCCAAAAGTCTCTCTTTCGCGTGCCTATCAATTAACACGTAATCCAATAATGCTCTCTGGCCATCTCTCCTACTTACATACATATACTTATGTATATCTCTCTTTTAAACCAGGTATTCCCAATCA